>NC_091460.1:48288259-48405759 GCF_027789765.1 Dendropsophus ebraccatus
GATGGGACAGTGGTGGGGGGGGGGGGACGGAACTGATGGGACAGTGAAGGGAGAGACAGGACTAATGGTACAGTGAGGGGAGAGTCAGGACTGATAGGACAATGAGGGGAGAGCCAGGACTGATGGGAGAGTGAGAGGAGAGACAGGACTTATGGGACAGTGAGGGGAGAGCCAGGACTGATGGGACAGTGAAGGGAGAGAGGACTGATGGGACAGTGAGGGGAGAGTGAGGACTGATGGGACAGTGAGGGGAGAGCCAAGACTGATGGGACAGTGAGGGGAGAGCCAGGACTTATGGGACAGTGAGGGGAGAGCCAGGACTGATGGGACAGTGAGGGGAGAGCTAGGACTGATGGGACAGTGAGGGGGGGGGGGGGACGGAACTGATGGGACAGTGAAGGGAGAGACAGGACTAATGGTACAGTGAGGGGAGAGACAGGACTAATGGGGCAGTGAGGGGAGATACAAGACTGATGTGACAGTGAGGGGAGTGACAGGACTGATGGGACAGTGGGGGGACTGATGTGACAGTGAGGGGAGTGACAGGACTGATGGGACAGTGGGGGCAGAGACAGGACTGATGGGACAGTGAGGGGAGAGACAGGACTGATGTAAGAGTGAGGGAAGAGTTAGGACTGATTGGGCAGTGATGGGACTGAAGGGACAGTGAGGGAAGAGACAGGACTGATGGGACAGTGAGGGAAGAGACAGGACTGATGGGACAGTGAGGGAAGAGACAGGACTGATGGGACAGTGAGGGGAGAGACAGAACTGAATGGACAGTGAGGGGAGATACAGGACTGATGGGACAGTGAGGGGAGAGACAGGACTGATGGGGCAGTGAGGGGAGAGACAGGACTGATGGGACAGTGAGGGGAGAGACAGGACTGATGGGACAGTGAGGGGAGAGCCAGGACTGATTGGGCAATGAGGGGAGAGCCAGGACTGATGGGACAGTGAGGGGAGAGCCAGGACTGATGGGACAGTAAGGGGAGAGCCAGGACTGATGGGACAGTGAGGGGAGATACAGGACTGATGGGGCAGTGAGGGGAGAGACAGGACTGATGGGACAGTGAGGGGAGAGACAGGACTGATGGGGCAGTGAGGGGAGAGCCAGGACTGATGGGACAGTGAGGGGAGAGCCAGGACTGATGGGACAGTGAGGGGAGAGACAGGACTGATGGGACAGTGAGGGGAGAGCCAGGACTGATGGGACAGTGAGGGGAGAGCCAGGACTGATGGGACAGTGAGGGGAGAGACAGGACTGATGGGACAGTGAGGGGACTGATGATGCAGTGAGAGGAGAGACAGGACTGATGGGACAGTAAGGGGAATGATGGGATAGTGATGGGAGAGTTAGGACAGGGAGGAAGTGTGAATTCTTCTTCATGGAAAAATAAGACATCCCCTGAAAATTAGACAGTCTTATTTTCGAGAAAACAGGGAACTGGGATAAAACAATAATACTTGATGGGGACAATCCAATAGATAACAATGAACATCCACAAAATGATTGCCTACCATACAATAAATTAGTCAGGATGTCCATTCTATTGTCGCTAACTTTCCGGAAAACACAAAAACAGCAAGAATTGTGAAGGCATTGTGGGTGGGCGTGGGTGGGTGGGGGTTGGATTACTAATACAGTACAAGTGGTCATCTAAGACCATGTATGGATAATAAAGTGCATGTGAAATACAGGGCATAGAATGGGACAGGTCATGGGCTATTAGGGTATATCTAAGTAAAGGCTGAAATAGCAATACTAACAAATATTTACCCGCACAGTTCCACAAATAGACCTGTATACAGATATATAGCAATGCAGCAGAGACTCCCAGCCCAGACTTTGACACATGTTTCGCCTCTGGCTTTGTCAAGCACCTTAGGCCTTGGGAATCATAACATTTACAAAGGCTCATGATAAATGTAACATAAAGTACACATTTCACAAATCCATTACATTCTATATTGACATCAGTATAGTCTTCCATATTCCAGACACACATATTGGTCTATTATACAGATGTCATTGAAATGTATAATGCATTTATATATTATGGATCCATTAACTTCTATGGAGAGAATATGGCATTCAATGGAGCATTCAGAAGGACAATTGTAGAGAAATATAAATGTGGGAATAGTTTCATAGAATGTTTGGCTCCGTATTTGGGGCCCACTCTATACAGAAAGAATAGGGATCCTAAATATGTTAGTAAGGACTAATATTTCATCTCATAGACCAACCACTCCTTATAATGAATCCAACCCTTGCTTGTGCTGTGTCCTAGTCATAGATCATTGTACATTCGAACCTGACTGCAATGACAATTACAGAATGTGACTGTCCTGGACAACAATTTCCCATTAAGTAAGCTCAAAAATATTCAGAGGAGAGAACATGGTGATTTTATTAATAGGCATGAAGCATACATATACTTTATTCTGATATACTTTATTCTTCTGATTTAATAATAATAATAATAATAATAATAATAATAATAATAATAATAATAAAAATATTTTTTTAAGGGACTGTCCAGAGCAGTAGTCAATCCCCATAGAAAACCTCTCCTGATCTGGACAGTTCCTGTCTCGGACAGAGGTGGCAGCAGAGAGCACTATATCAGACTAAAATGAATAAACACACTTCCTGCAGGGCATACAGAAGCTAATAAGTATAGGAAGACTTGAGATTTTTAAATCAAAGTAAATTACAAATCTATATTACTTTCTGAAACCAATAAATTTGAATTAAAACGATTTTCGCCTGGAGTACCCCTTTAACAATGCTTAGAATGTGGCCTGGGCACTATCCTGCTGAAAGAGCCCAGTGCCATTAAGGATTATCACTGCTTACACAGATCTACAATTAGTGTTGAGCGGACTTGCCAAGCTGTTCAGGTCCAGCAATGTTCTCCAAACCCTAATGCTCAGCATTTGCCTCATGGAGGCTGGAGAAATTGGATGCTGCCTAAAGAGCACACACAACAATAGGGTGTATAAAACTTATAAAACTACAGACCCCAGGAATCAAATGCTAAACATTCAGGTTTAGTGAATTTTGCCAAACAGTTTAGCATGTCCGTTCAACACTACTGACAATGAAAAATAGAAAAGGCAGCAATTTGGGACGTGAAGTGCTTGGCTTAGAGGTTCTCCTTACTGTATCTAAAGATTGATGGAGGTATGAACAACTAGACCCTGACCTATCAAAACCTTAACAATGTCTCTAGGACATGTCACAACTAGAGATGAGCGAACCGGGCTCGGGTTTGAGTCGGTCCGAACCCGAACGTTCAGTATTTGATTAGCTGGGGCTGCTGAACTTGGATAAAGCCCTAAGGTTGTCTGGAAAACATGGATACAGCCAATGACTATATCCATGTTTCCCACATAGCCTTAGGGCTTTATCCAACTTCACCAGCCCCCGCTAATCAAATGCTGAACGTTAGGGTTCTGAACGACTCGAGCATGCTCCAGGTTCGCTCATCTCTAGTCACAAGTTTTTTAAGGTGTCAGTGCTAAATAAAAATGTAAGAACTAACTGTTCATTCTTCAGTCTTACATATCCCCCATCTTGTTGGATGCCATTGTTACCAGATAATAAATGTTAGGCACTAAAATGTTATTTTAAAGGGGTATTCCAGGGAAAATCAAGAATTTAGCAATGGAAAGGGTTAGCCAAGGTTAACCCTTTCCTAATATACTTACCTGTCCGTTATTGGCCCCCCAAGGAGATCTTCGGTCCGGTCATGTGAGCCTCCAGCCTGCCACTCCGGGATCCTCTGTCCTTCCGGTTCGGTGACGTCACCACCCGGCAGGCGTCTGCTGTCTTTCTTATTAGCAGCAGGGCACTGAACCCTGACTGGCTTGGTAGCGTGCAGCCAATCAGGGTTCAGTGCTCTGCGTCTCCTGCTGTAAGTTATCAGGGTTTGGGGGGGGCTCAGTGTCGGTGTCAGAACTACATTAGGGCAATGTGAGGGGTCCCTGCGGCATTACTTCATTCATAGCCACCAGACACCCGGAGCGGAGCTATGAATGAAGTAATGCCGCCCACCGCATCCCTTCCCCTCCCGGGACTCAGGGTCAGTATCGCTGACACCCGGGGGGGAAGTCCTGTAAAGTAATGCTGATCGGCTTCTGCTGATCCCCCTGGCCCCCCTCCCTGTGTCCCCGTCAGTTCTCTCACCCCCAGAGCGCGCTGCCGCACTGGCCCGATCTCTGCACCTCTGATCTCCTGCATCAAGCAGCCGGCGGTACACAGCTGACAGGCGCTGTGTGACTGAGGAAGGAGAGATCTCTTTCTTGCTCCGTACACAGCGCCTGTCAGCTTAGTTTTATCGGGGTGATTGACAGGCGCTGTGTACGGAGCAAGGAAGAGATCTCTCCTGCCTCATGTCACACAGCGCCTGTCAGCTGAGTACAGGTGCAGAGATCAGTATCAGTGCCGAGATCGGGGCCAGCACGCTTTGGGGGTGGGGGAGAGATCTCTGACAGGGACACAGGGAGGGGGGAGTCCTGCAAAGTAATGTGTATCGGCTGCTGATCCCCCCCCCCCCTCTGTGTCCCTGTCAGAGATCTCTCACCCCCACCCCCGGAGCGCGCTGGCCCCGATCTCGGCACTGATCTCTGCACCTGTACTCTGCACCTGTATATATACACATATTTGTTTAGACCCTTAGATTATTCCCCTGTCCCTTTAAATTGTAACCAAACACTGTACATTAATTTCCTACTAACTGAAATCTAGTGTAAGGATTTAGAGTCCGGACATTCCAGTCTATAAAAAGAAGTGCATGTTGTACATGTTGTATGTTACCTTTGGTGAGCTCTAACTTTTTACCTATTTGGGCCAATAGCCTTGTGATCCTGGACATGATCTGAAGTGCAGTATGAAATGAGATCAGCAGCCTATCGATAATTATAGATTTAGGATCAAGGGGGGCGGGGGTAAATATAAAAAAGTGATTTATCCAATATGGAAAAGAAGTTTTGAGAGGGTTACTCACACGAGGCTCTGGTTTAAAGTCGCCCACTATAAATTACATGCAGACAAGATTTGATTTAGCAAGTGTTAATCCCTTACCCTTAGAACGACATGTACTTTCTTATGTGGGGCAACGTTCAGGACCAGTTGGCAAACTTCCGATACCCTATGTAGGCTCATAAAAATAAATTCGACTTCACACATAAAGGCCTAATGTCAGAGCTTGCTGCAGCCTGACACTCATAGATGTTTGTGCAGAATATCAACAGTGAGGCATCGTTTTACCGCTTCAATCTATGTTGCTGTAGTGTTGCAATAGGTGATAATCAGACAAAGTAGGAGTCAGATCAGGTGATACCAGGCTTGTCTGTCTATGAATATTAGATTGGACTACTAGTCTCTTCACTTTTATTGCTGTTGAAGCGTTCCCAGAGGTGTCATGTAGTTACGTTAAATCCATAAACTTCACAACATGTTTTTAAAAAAATATCCCCACAGAAACCAGGTTTATTCTCATTGCATGTACTGTTATTATTTTTATATACTGTTATTATATATCTACAACTGCAACTTACACATAAAGTATGTCAGATAGCAGGGCGAGAATATGGTCACCATATTGGTTCAGACTTCTAGTCTGTCTTTATATTGTTTCCTTAGGGTAGATGTATGTTTATCCCTGGCAGGGCTGGCCTTAGGGGAGTGTGCACTGTGCCTGCCGAGCAGGACGGGGGCGCCACCTGGCCAATGCTGCCATTGTTTTAATCAGTTCAGGAGCTGTTTTCAGTGCTTAGGCTTTTACTGTTCCTGTTAACACAGAGGATTAGAGGGGAACGCTCCACCACAGGCTGTCCTGGCAAGAGTCTCTGCTGAAAGAAAGGATAGGTGCCTGTGTGTGTATGTTTGCCTGAATGTATGTCATATACACCTCTTTATTAGAGGGATGCATATGAGGGTGATATATATATATATATATATATGTATATAAATCAGAAGAATACCGCAGCACTCATGGGATAGAATTCAACACAACGTGTTTATTTCCCCAAACCGCGATGTTTCGCTCTGAGCTGTAAGAGGGGCTGCGAGGCCTGCTACATGGGCCCTATAGCAGCTGCATGGTCTGCCTCTATGGTAGCTACCCCAGTGTGTAGCTCCATATTAAATCTGGTAACCACTAGAGATGATCGAACATCAGAAAATCGTAGGTTTGATCGAACTCAAACATTCTCAAACTTACCGCATTTGATTGCTGATGCCTTCCTGGTCCTTGCGGAAGGAGGAGCGTGCCCGGGGTAATAGGCTGAATCCCGCAATTCCAGGCAGTCCCCAAGCACACTTCTACTTCCCCGCGGACCGGGAAGGCATCAGCAATCAAATGCGGCAGGTTCGAGAATGTTTGAGTTCGATCAAACCTACTATTTTCCGATGTTCGATCATCTCTAGTAACCACATTACATGTACCTTTGCTTTCTTTGCCCAGTTGTGCATTGAAGAAAAAAAGTGTCCTTTATCTTGCTTTGTAAGAGCCACCAGCCTACACCATTCTATAGCTCCTCTGTGACTTTATGCCACCCAGCCCCAGCCCAGCTCTCAGAGCCCATGTTCTAGTTCTAGTGTGCATTAGTAATACTAACTGTAATAACTTATCATTGGGAAAGCTGGGGACTTCTTTGGGATGTGACACATACTGTGAGTGAGAGTCTGGCAGTCTGAGGAGATTAGGATCCTATAAATAAGGTTGCTAGCTGCCCACTAGAATTGACAGTGCAGAGAAAAGAAATGACAGATCTTGAGCAGTGAGAAACAAAAGTTGCTGAGGAAGCTATGAAGGTTACTGCGCTTTCATCATCGCATCTCATGGCACATGGACTCCCAGAGCTAGGCTGGGGTGGGCTGGCAATCAGTTAGGCTGGGGCGGGCTGACAATAAGCAAGCCAGGGCGGGCTGGCAATCAGCTAGGCTGGGGCGGGCTGGCAATCAGCTAGACTGGGGCAGGCTGGCAATCAGTTGGGCTGGGGCGGGTTGGCAATCAGCTAGGCCTGGGGCAGGTTGGCAATTAGCTAGGCTGGGGTGGGCTGGCAATCAGTTAGGCTGGGGCGGGTTGGCAATCAGCAAGCTGGGGCGGGTTGACAATCAGCTAAGCTGGGGCAGGCTGGCAATCAGCTAGGCTGAGGCAGGCTGGCAATCAGCTAGGCTGGGGCAGGCTGGCAATCAGCTAGGCTGAGGCAGGCTGGCAATGAGCTAGGCTGGGGCAGGCTGGCAATCAGCTAGGCCTGGGGCAGGTTGGCAATTAGCTAGGCTGGGGTGGGCTGGCAATCAGTTAGGCTGGGGCGGGTTGGCAATCAGCTAGGCTGGGGCGGGCTGGCAATCAGCAAGGCTGGGGCGGGTTGGCAATCAGCTAGGCTGGGGCGGGCTGGCAATCAGCAAGGCTGGGGCGGGCTGGCAATCAGCTAGGCTGGGGCAGGCTGGCAATTAGCTAGGTTGGGGTGGGCTGGCAATCAGTTAGGCTGGGACGGGCTGAAAATCAAGCTAGGGTGGGCTGGCAATTAGCTAGGCTGGGGCAGGCTGGATATCAGCTAGGCTGGGGCGGGCTGGCAATCAGCTAGGCTGGGGTGGGCTGGCAATCAGTTAGGCTGGGGCAGGCTGGCAATTAGCTAGGCTGGGGTGGGCTGGCAATCAGTTAGGCTGGGGCGGGTTGGCAATCAGCAAGGCTGGGGCAGGCTGGCAATCAGCTAGGCTGGGGCAGGCTGGCAATTAGCTAGGCTGGGGTGGGCTGGCAATCAGTTAGGCTGGGACGGGCTGAAAATCAAGCTAGGGTGGGCTGGCAATTAGCTAGGCTGGGGCAGGCTGGCAATCAGCTAGGCTGGGGCGGGCTGGCAATCAGCTAGGCTGGGGTGGGCTGGCAATCAGTTAGGCTGGGGCAGGCTGGCAATAAGCTAGGCTGGGGTGGGCTGGCAATCAGTTAGGCTGGGGCGGGTTGGCAATCAGCAAGCCAGGGCGAGTTGGCAAGCAGCAAGGCTGGGGGGGGGCTGGCAATCAGCTAAGCTGGGGCAGGCTGGCAATCAGCTAGCCCTGGGGCAGGTTGGCAATTAGCTAGGCTGGGGTGGGCTGGCAATCAGTTAGGCTGGGGCGGGTTGGCAATCAGCAAGCCGGGGCGGGTTGGCCATCAGCAAGGCTGGGGGGGGGGGCTGGCAATCAGCTAGGCTGAGGCAGGCTGGCAATCAGCTGGGGCAGGTTGGCAATTAGCTAGGCTGGGGTGGGCTGGCAATCAGTTAGGCTGGGGCGGGTGAGCAATCAGCAAGCCGGGGCGGGTTGGCAATCAGCTAAGCTGGGGCGGGCTGGCAATCAGCTAGGCTGAGGCAGGCTGGGAATGAGCTAGGCTGGGGGGGCTGGCAATGAGCTAGGCTGGGGCAGGCTGGCAATCAGCTAGGCCTGGGGGGGCTGGAAATTACCAAGCTGGGGTGGGCTGGCAATCAGCTAGGCTGGGGCAGGCTGGCAATCAGCAAGCTGGGGAGGTCTGGAAATCAGCTAGGCTGGGAAGGGCTGGGCAATGTGAAAAAGTCACATAGGTGTTACATGACCATGCGGCCTTGATTTACAAGCAGGAGCACTTATTTTTACGTTGTATTACTTTTTTTTATGATTTGAAGCGGGGCTTTGAAAATGTTTACATTCAGTTACTGTAGATTTGCCAACCACATCTGCTGAAAGTTTTTTCCAAGCATCTACTACTTTTTCAGAAAAATTATATTTTCTCATGTTGCTTCTAATCTCACCTTAACTAACCTCAAATTGTGTCATCATATTCTTGTGTTCAGTTTATTATTGAAAACAATTCCCTCCTGAACCATATTAAATCATTTAACATAGTTAAGGGTTTCAGTCATGCTACCCTTTCCTTTCTGCCCCCCATGTTATTTGTAGCACCTGAGAGGGAGTGTATTTGAATAACAACCAGGGCTGCACCAAGGTATTACAAATGGTGCCCACTGGCTAAATCTCTGCAGCTTTCAGCGTCATCCTTGCCTTTTTCCCATACAATGTGCATCAAATGATAATACTACACCTCTTGGTAAATAAGTGCCCCCAGTAGTTAGTGACCCCCAGTGAGTAGATAGATGTTTCCCAGCAGGCAGATAGTCACCCGCACTGCACAGATGTGTCCCCAGTAACCCAGTAAGAAAGTACCCTTTGGAAATAGATAAATGGGCCCTATAAGGCAGTTTACACCCAGTTGGTAGATAATTGCCACCTAGTAGGTAATTACCTAGGTGCCCAGTATGTAGAAAGTCCAAACCCAATCCCCCCCCCCCCCCCCAACAGAGGTAGATAGTTGCCGTGTCAGCAACTACTGGGGCGGGACGAAACAATCCCACACTACTTCCATGTAACTAGACACCCAAGACAGCCTTCAGCCTACAGTCAAGCCTTCAGCTGCAAACAGTGCAGCAAGCAATGCTTTCCCCTCCTACCCTTTGTCCCGACCCTTATAAAAAAACACATGGTGGATAAGGGTAGCCAATATGATAGTTTTGCCCTACTGTGTATCTCCTCTTGGAAAATATGAATTTTATTGGATGTGAATAAAAAACAACCATCTTTTAAGGACAATGCAGGAGTTATGGTACATTTGTATGTGTTGAAGTGTGGTGTGCAAAGATGAGTCCGGGCACAGTGATGCACTATAAGGGCTCAGGGTTGCACCAAACAAACATTTTCAGGACATCAAGATACAAATAATGCTGCAAAAATTTATTTTACTGAAGAATTTAACAATATCTTCCATACTGGAGGCATGGTTCTTGACCAATAAACAGGGTAACCTACCATGTTATTGTTCCTTGATTGGTGGAGCTGTTCCTCTTTGCTCTACCGTTTGGTGTGATGAGATCCTTGTCTTTCGGAATGGAGCAGGAAGTAACTCAATCTTAGTATAGCTCAGAGGTGGCATTTCACATCCACTTGTCTTTCTTCCCATCAGTATGGTACTGCTGATATGATGCCCAACCACAGACCTCACAAGGATGCTGCACGCACAGGGGTTTTTTTTCAGCTTGCAACCTCTTTTAAAACTCTTGTCCTTTGTCTTTTAGCCTATTTTATTTGATCAATCTTTTTTAGATAACTAAAACCAAACACAGTATTTAAGGTTTGGTCTCACTAGTGCTTTAAATAGCTGGATTTCAATTTCTTTCTGGTTACACCTCTAGCTATGTTGTGATGCATCCAACCTGCTTTCTGTACCACATGGCTGCACTGGTGATTCGCTATCATAAATCACTATCTCTAAATCCTTCTCTCCTGAATCCTTCACTGACGTAGAACTGCAGATACAATTATCATTTAGAGGATTCCTTCTCCCCTAAGTACATTACATTTGGAAAGACATAGAACTGTGCACTTCATTGTTGATGAACCCATTGGTGAATGGAAAGAGGTCTCCTATATTTATCACAGGACTTTTTAAACCTCCATACAGAACGTAGCTTCAACGCTGCATAGAAAGAAATATCCTCTTTACCCTTCTTTAACCTTCTTAAATGGTAATATAATGAATAGTTCTAGTGTTTTTTTCTTATTTGATTGATCTCACTATCAAGGCTATTTAACCTATAGAGGTCCCATGAGGCTTTTCTTGGAATGAAAATAAAGAACCTCCTTTGGTGAACGTACATAAGTCTGAAATGTATACACATTTTCTGTTTAGAATGCTAACTGCGTGCTGCATGACAAGAAAGGGTAACATCGCTGTACCAAATATATATATATATATATATATATATATATATATATATATTTTTTTTTTAGTCTGGTGGTAGAAAACTCTTATTTTGCATCATGCACAGTGTAGAGCTGTAACCATGTAGCCTACATAACACTGCACAAGCCAGTTGGCCTCCATGTGCTTTCATACAGTTCTTTTATTCCTGGAAATCCCTGGTCTAATCCACCAGTAATTAAGGGATATAGATAATAAGTGTAGTGCTATACATATGATCTAATAAACAGTAGAGATCACTTATGTTTAAGGTAGCATAGGGGCCTCTTACCTGCAGGGCCCATGTGCAACCTTATAGGTTTCTTATAGGGTATGTCTGTACCTAATTGTGCTGACCTCTAGAATTAGACATTAACAATAAAGCCAAGAAGAAGAGCTCAGTCACATATTTCTATCTCATTACCAGAGAGGGAAAACCAAGTGCCTGCAGTCACAACAATATCTGTTGTTTGTCTTGCCTAAAGGGATTGCCTACAGTGGATTTATCTGCAGTAATAAAATGGTAGCCATATTGGTTGTCACTCAACATCCCCAGAGATAGGTAAAGGATGAGCTGGCCATGCACTTTACATGTCACATGAATCTCTTCTAACCCCTATACCCTGTTATCATGACTAAAGGCCGTATTACATGAACAATCATTGGCCATATTTGACCAATTATCGGCCATTATGATCATTCATTGGCCATATTTGACCAATTATTGGCCATTACAGGCAATAATCGCTTTGTGTAATAAAAGGCAACAATCAGTCGGCATGAACGATGTCGGCTGATCGTTGTCTTTCATTGTCTTTCAGACGCCGTGGAGAGAAACAATCTGCAGCTATTACTCTGTGTAATAGGAGCGCCAGCAGCAGTCCGCCAGCAGCAGTCTCCTATGGGCTCGCGGCATGATCTAAAGATTGTCTGAGGAGCCCCCCACAGCCCACAAGGAAAGTATTACAAAGTGTCCTGGGCTGAAGGTGTTTTAATGCACTCCCACCACTAGATGTCTCTCTCTCTATTCTATACGATGGCAGGGCACAGCTGATAGAAAGTATATTAAGCGCTAACTGTACTGTATACGTGACTGATTTTATGTATTGCATGCTGTTTTGCCAGCTGAAATAGACCAATCGAGTATACCTCACACTAGATCCTTCTTAGTTTCTTTAACCTATCCAAGGTCAGATACAGTGTCTCCTGATGTCATATCCGCCAATCAGTTAGTTTCCTGAGACTTGGATACATGTAGTAGCCCTTGCAAATACCAACTACCACAATAAGGAGGGCCCCACATGGTCAACCAGGCAATGCTACTGAAATCAGTGGGTTCAGCCTACTTTAATCCAATGGGAATGGCCAGGTTCCCTTTGATATAATGTTTATGACCATCTTTAAAAAACAACTAGTTAAGAGATGACTCAAGGACATATGCAGATAAATAATACATTCTAAGACATGTAACTTTGAAATTTGCAAATTCCAAAATAATAGTCCTAGCGATTCACAAGAGAACTCATGCAAACTCCAAACCATCGCGGTTAGGCAAAGTAAATCTTAACAACTTCACCTTGCCGGTAATGTACAGTCATTCATTTATCTTTCTCATCCACTGTTTAAACATAAGCACTTATAATCTAACAGTTCATTACACAAGCCATACAACCTTCAGAATGTGACTTTGATGTAAGGGGGTTGTAGGTTTGGTGCTTGAATTTCTTTATCAAACATCTGTGCTTAATTCAACGTCTAATGCTGATTGGGCTGAAATAAACTAAAATGTATCACGGTGAAGTCTTAAACAGCGAGGGCACAAAAGTATCACTTAAAAAGAGGTTATCCTAATAGGACATATTGGGAATTAACAAATTTTAATTGGAATATTTTTCAGATTAACAAGAAATGTCTTCTTTTCTACATTTCATTATATAGTCTAGTATGCTAATTCATTGTCATCATTTTCTTCTCAAAATTACCTCTGAGCACTTCAGATCTAAATAGCAAAATAAATATTTGTTGCCTAATGCTCTCCAGTCGCAGTTAGTATTTACCTCTGCAGTACAGGTAATATTCATAGGCTAAATAATGAGGGGGAAAAAAAAAATCTATTTTTTTGTAAAAAAACTGAAACTCTTATGTCTAAGGGTCTGGCATTGCAGCACATCTCTCTAGACATTAACTAGAACACATGGGCAGAAATTGAGCTATTTCTTTAAGGCTGGGTTCACAGACGGTAAGACACCGGCTGTTCTGTGACCCGGCTATGTCACAGAACAGCCGATGTCAGTGAAGTTCATTCCGGACGGTACTGAACTTCATTTCTGTTGAATTGGGATGCGGACGCTTTCGGGTGTGCCTGCATCTCAATTCTGCACTTTCCATTGTGTGTACTAACAGTTCTCTGAAGACGCTATTCAATGAATAGTGGCTGCAAAAAAAAAAAATTACATTTCATTTTTTTCCTGGAATCCTGGCCGGAGTGTATACCCATTGTATACACTCCGGCCAGGATTCCATCCGGGATTCCTCAGACTTTAGTGCAACGAACATTTTCTATATATCACAGCTGGTGTTGCAATTTTCAACAACGGCCATAATTAATAGAAATTATTGGTTGTGTGAACATAGCCTAAATATAAAATAATAATAAAGTGATGTCCCCCCACCCCCCAAGCCGCCCCCCACCCCCCCTGTCACCCCCGTCCCCCAGTCACCGCCCCCCCCTTCCCCATATACTCACCTGATCCTGGAGCTCCGTCCTCCTCAACGTCCTGGCTGGTTATGAAGTGCGCATGCGCTTCACAACCAGCCAACTCTGAAAATTTAAAGTGACAGAGATCAATTTGGTCTCTATCACTGAACTATGATTACTGAGATAGAAAATATCACAGTAATCATAGTAATACAGTGAAAATGAATATGTAAAGTACAAAAAGTGACAAACATACAAAAAATAAAACACACACTTTACTCCCAAATTATCCCTAACCCCTCCCCAGATTACCCGTAACCACTGCACGTTGCCCGTAACCACCGCACGTTGCCCGTAACCACCGCAAATTGCCAGTGACCCCCTCCCGATTGCCCGTAACCACCCCAAATTACATGTACCCACCCCAGATTACCTATAAGCACTTCAGTTTATCAGTAACAATCCCAGATTGTCTGTAACCCTTCCAGGTTCCACATAACCCCCCCAGGTTCCCCGTAATCATGCCAGATTACATGTAACCCCCCCAGATTGCACGTAACCACCGTGCGTTGCCTCTGACCACGCCACGATGCCTCTGACCACGCCACGATGCCTCTGACCACGCCACGATGCCTCTGACCACCGCACGTTGCCTCTGACCACCGCACGTCGCCTCTGACCACCCCACGTCGCCTTTGACCACCACACGTCGCCTCTGACCACCACACGGCGCCTCTGACCACCACACGTCGCCTCTGACCACGCCACGGCGCCTCTGACCACCCCAAATTGCCAATGACCCCCTCCAGATTGCGGTGCCCATGCCAGATTACAGGTATCCACCCCAGATTGCCTATAAGAACTTCAGTTTATCCGTAACCACCCCAAATTGCCCGTAACCACCCCATGTTGCCCGTAACCACCCCAGATTGTCAGTAAGCACTGCAGGTTGCCCGTAACCACCCCACGTTGCCCGTATCCACCCCAGATTGTCTGTAAGCACTGCAGGTTGCCCGTAACCACCCCACGTTGCCCGTAACCACCCCAGATTGTCTGTAAGCACTGCAGGTTGCCCGTAACCACCCCACGTTGCCCGTATCCACCCCAGATTGTCTGTAAGCACTGCAGGTTGCCCGTAACCACCCCACGTTTCCCGTAACCATCCCAGATTGTCTGTAAGCACAGCAGGTTGCCCGTAACCAGCCCACGTTGCCTGTAACCAGCCCACGTTGCCTGTAACCACCCCACGTTGCCGTAAACCACAGCAGGTTGCCCGTGACCACCACACGTTGCCCATAACCACCCCACGTTGCCCGTAACCACCCCACGTTGCCTGTAACCACCCCAGGTTGCCGTAACCACCCCAGGTTGCCCGTGACCACCCCATGTTGTCCGTAACCACCCCAGATTACCTGTAACCACCTCAAGTTGCCCATCACCACCCCAAGCTGTCCGTAACCACCCCACATTACCTGTATTCTCATTTTTTTATTTTATTTTAGTAACTGCGCTATTCTAATAACCATTACTAGCTGCGGTTTTGCTCCTGTAAATTGGCGCTCCTTCCCTTCTGAGCCCTGCTGTGTGCCCATACAGTGGTTTATGCCCAAATATGGGGTACCGTTGTACTCAGGAGAACCTATGTTACAGATTTTGGGGTACGTTTTCTCTCCTGTTCCTCATCAAATTGAGAAATTTAAAACTAAACTAACATATTATTGGAAAAATTAGAGTTTTTCATTTTTACTGGCCAATTTTGAATACTTTCCTCTAATACCTGTGGGGTAAAAATGGTCACCACACCCCAAGATGAATTCTTTGAGGGGTGCACTTTCCAAACTGTGGTGACTTTTTGGGGGAATCTATTCTGCTGACACTACAGGGGCTCTGCAAACGCACCTGGCGCTCAGAAACTTCTTCAGAAAAATCTGCACTGAAAATGCTAATTGGCGCTCCTTCCCTTCTGAGCCCGGCTGTGTGCCCATGCAGTGGTTTATGCCCACATATGGGGTACCGTTCTACTCAGGAGAACCTGCTTTACATATATTGGGGTGACATTTCTCTCCTGTTCCTTGTGAAATTGAGAAATTTCAAACTAAAGGAACATATTATTGGAAAAAAAATCGAGTTTTTCATTTTTACTGTCTACTTTTGAATACTTTCCTCAAATACCTGTGGGGTCAAAATGCTCACCACACCCCAAAATAAATTCTTTGAGGGGTGCACTTTCCAAAATGGGGTGACTTATTGGGAGATTTTACTCTGCGGACACTACAGGGGCTCTGCAAACGCACCTGGCGCTCGGAAACTTCTTCAGCAAAATCTGCATTGAAAAAGCTAATTGGCGCTCCTTTCCTTCTGAGCCCTCCTTTGTGCCCATGCAGTGGTTTATGCCCACATATGAGGTACCTTTTCACTTAGGAGAACGTGCGTTACAAATTTTGGGGTACTTTTTTCCTCTTGTTCCTCATAAAATTGAGAAATTTCAAACTAAAAGAACATAATATTGGAAAAATTTGAGTTTTTCATTTTTACTGTCTACTTTTGAATACTTTCCTCTAATACCTGTGGAGTCAAAATGGTCACCACACACCAAGATGAATACTTTGAGGGGTGCACTTTCCAAAATGGAGTGACTTATGGCGAGATTTTACTCCGCTGGCACTACAGGGGCACTGCAAACGCACCTGTCGCTCGGAAACTTCTGCAGCAAAATCTGCATTGAAAAAGCTAATTGGCGCTCCTTCCCTTCTGAGCCCTTCTGTGTGCCCATACAGTGGTTTACGCCCACATATGGGGTACCATTGTACTCAGGAGAACCTGCGTTACAAATTTTGGGGTACTTTTTTCCTCTTGTTCCTCGTGAAATTGAGAAATTTTAAACTAAACGAACATATTATTGGAAGAATTCGAGTTTTTCATTTTTACTGTCTTCTTTTGAATACTTTCCTGTAATACCTGTGGGGTCAAAATGGTCACCACACACCAAGATGAATTCTTTGAGGGGTGCACTTTCCAAAATGGGGTGACTTATGGGGGGTTTTCTCTCTGCTGACACTACAGGGGCACTGCAAACGCACCTGGCGCTCAGAAACTTCTTCAGCAAAATTTGCATTGGAAAAGCTAATTGGCGCTCCCTTCCTTCTGAGCCCCGCTGTGTGCCCATACAGTGGTTTACGCCCACATTTGGGGTACCGTTGTACTCAAGAGAACCTGCATTACAAATTTTGGGGTGCTTTTTGTCTCATATTCCTTTTGAAAATGAGAAACTTTAATCTAAACGTATATATTATTGGAAAATTTAAATTTTCCATTTTTTTTACTGCCTAATTGTGAATACTTTCCTCCAGCCCCTGTAGGGTTAAAATGCTCATTATACCCCTAGATTAATTCTTTACGCTGGGTTCACACACAGTATATTTCAGGCTGTATTTGGGACTCATGTCAGGTCCTCATAGCAACCAAAACCAGCAGTGGATTGAAAACACAGAAAGGATCTGTTCACATAATGGTGTAATTGAGTGGATGGCCGCCATATAACGGTAAATAACTACCATTATTTCAATATAACAGCCGTTGTTTTAAAATAATAGCAAATATTTGCCATTAAATGACGGCCATCCACTCAATTACAACATTATGTGAACAGAGCCTTTCTGTGTTTTCAATCCACTCCTTGTTTTGGTTGCTATACAGCCTCACAAATACAGCCTCAAATATACATTGTGTGAACCCAGCCGGGCCCAGGTGTTTAGTTTCCAAAATGGGGTCACTTATGGGGGTTTTCAGGATACCAGACTTCTAAATCCATTTAAAAAAAGAACTGGTCCCTAAAAAAATCAGTTTCACGAAAATGTGATAATTTGCTGATAAATTTCTAAGCCCCATAACACCCTAAAAAAGTAAAATATGTTTACCAATTATGCCAGAATAAAGAAGACATATTGGTAATGTGAATTAGTAACTAATTTATGTGCTATGACTTTCTTTTTTTAGAAGCAGAGAATTTCAAAGTTCATAAAATGCAAATTTTTTAAATTTTTCCTGATATTTTGATGTTTTTCACAAAAAAACACACAAAGTAGTGACCAAATTTTGCCACTAACATAAAGTGCCATATGTCACGAAAAAACAATCTCAGAATCGCTAGCATGCGTTAAAGCATCACTGAGCTATAAGAGCATAAAGTGAGACAGGTCAGATTTTGAAAAATTAGCCTGGTCATTAAGGCCCAAACTAGCTGCAGCATGAAGGGGTTAATAAATACCTTGTGTGAATTCTAAGGGTAACAGAGCATAACAGTAAGGTCCCCAAAGCCCTTATCGTTGTCATATTTTGATTTTATATGACCTAATGGTTTCATAATCTGTTTATGTGCATGGCTTTTAAGCAGTAACTACTAGACTATTATATTGTATATATGACAATATGAGACTCGTATAGGTGAAGCTGGACTCCCTATGTTCAATTTTCCGAAACAAATTAGCATTTGTGAATATGGTGGAACTGACTGTTACAAAATCATCTACAGATGATATGACCATGCTGGGTTTGGAAAAATAAGCCAAGTATCATTTTACTTATTCAGAAGGGACATCATATATTCATAAGCTTTATGCTGAATTGAAGAAGTCTAATCAATACCGGATCAGCCCATGAATTTATGGTCAAGTGTAGGTGACAGGGTCAACTCGGAGCCATTAATACACAGCTGTTACATAGATGTAGAAAAGCAGTAAAATCCATAATGGAGAACCAAGGTATATCAATAAAGGAAAAAGTAAGAAAGCTGTTAAAGAGGAAGAAATTGTATTTCTATCAATATACCAATTCAGGTGCATATTCACAAAGAAAAGATTGACAACTAGGTGTTACCAATTGGAGTGTGTTTCTATACTGTCCAATCACTGCTGACAGTATAAGAATGTGTAGGGACACACCCAGTGGTTAATCTATTCCATTACATTTCCCACAATATTTTACAGTTTGATGTTAAAGTAAAACTCTATAATTAAAGGGTTTTCCGGCCTTCAAGAATGATGGGCGAAGGTTTGATGTTGGCTGAGGGCCAACCTCCTGGCTAATGGATTCTGCCAACTATGCATGTACAGCACTTCCCTTATGGTAACATCTGGGACAGAACCATATCTAAAGACACTTGAGGAAATGGAATTTGGACAGCTTGTGTCTCAAATTGATTTATGGCACTAAGGGTCCAATTAGATGGCCCAATGAATAATGTAAACAAGCGCCAATCTGCTAGACAGGCGCTCGTTTACTAAGCCTATTATATGGCTGGATGATCGTTAGCGATGTCCATTGCCCTAAACTGCATACATTACCTCTCCACTCCCAGCCCTCTCCCTCTGTTTTCACTCTTGGCACCACGGCTGAAGTTTCAAATCGGTCTTTTAGCTGACAGGCCTCTCAGCCAATCACTGTCCAGGACCGCCAAATTAAATGTAACGGTGTGCAGTTGGTGGCTAATGATTTTAGGTCTGGACCTAAAGACACGATCAGCTGATGATCATTGTTTTCAGCCGATCGTTTTACCTACTTCATAGAGCGATTATTGGCCAAATCGACCTGATTTTTACAAATATTGCTCCATGCAATAGGGCCCTAAGACTTCCAGTTCATTGCCGATGAGGCAATATGATGGTAACTACTGACTGTCAATGAAAGGGGAGGGGACATCTAGCATCAGAATGTCTCCTCAGGTGGCCTAGATATAAAGTGTGCAGAAATACCCAGGTTTTGGGGCAATATAATATCAATGGCACATATTTAATAAGGAATACTACTAAGGATTTAGCACTTTGGATCACTTTGCACTTTTTACTATGGAACTTTGATATAATACGCAGATACTTCCCTGTATTTAAGTCCAGCCCTTACCTCCATAATACAATGCTTTATTGCTTCATAATTGTAGACAAAAACTGGAAAGGAGGACACTTTGATCTACAGATGCATCGTTCGCTTATTACACTTTCTCAAGGCCATCCCAACTGTATTGATGCCTACTTGTAAAAATGTTTAGATTTTTTCTGATACCCTAGTATTCTTCAGCTTTTTGTGATATTTTTCCTGATAGTTTTCAGTTTTCTTTTGGTAGGCTAGGTTTACGCTTTCTTTTTGCTGTCTATTTAATGCATCCGTTTTATGGGGGGGGGGGGAACAGATGCAAAAATGGATGGTAAATACAGATGCAGTTCTACAATTTTGTCAAAGGTCAAATGTAAAATTTTGTGAAAGGGGAAACAAAAAAATATGTCACTAATAAAGGAGGTACTAAAACACGAAATTGAATAAAATAAAATAAAAAAAGGAAGAGAAAAATAGAAAAAATGTCATGCAACAAAAAAAATGCACTGGTGTTTTTAGTCTTTTTTTCCCCCCAGTAAACAGATTCATGGGCTCTATGAATAACTAAGTAAATAAAGAAGCACAGTTTTCACATTGTTAAAATATACCGTAACCCTCTTTTATCACTCGGGTCCCATATTCCCTAGCAAATCATAGCTATTACGAGGCCATAAAAGCCTTTCTTCTGCTACTATATATTGTTCTGTTATTTGAGTTCCATAGTTTACATGTAGCGCTGCTCGTAATTAGGACTGAGAATGCACACAAAGGTATTTACCTCAACTTATACAACAGCTGGGAAAAAATTATTTGACAGCTCCCACTGGAAAATGCCTCCAGAGATGTATATGTTATGCTTCTTTTTTTAGTATAGTCAATAATATTTTAGCACTTTTTATGCATAACTAGAAGTCGATCTTTAACTCTGACACCGCAATTAGCCTTCCTGTCAAAGTAATCTATGGAGAGTGGTTGCGGATCCAGTTGAATCCCCAGATAGAATTTGTGGAACGTTTTATTTTAGATCATTTGGTTTGAGGGGGTGAAGGGGGGGGGGGCTTTTGATTACTAGAATGCATAACATTGTGATATTTTCTTCCTTTAGGGATTTTACATTTAATATTAGTATTTCCTGCAGAAAATAATTGATTTGTTTTAATATTATTCTGCCATCTTCTGTCAGCAATTACCTTTTGCTCCATGTTCATACACAAAATATATTCAATGACACGGTCCAATAAAGCTTCCTCTTGTTTTGCGCACACATGCGCCAACTTCATAGGAAGTGAATTGATCTTTCAGTATATTTTAGAAGTCAACTAAGACTTTACAAGCAAACAAACTTCATGGAGATGTTGCCACTAGTGTTGAGCGAGCATGCTCGATCGAGCTCAGTGCTCGGGTAAAGGTTCAATAATGATCTCTGCTGTCAGTTATATCTCCCGCAGAAACCTATTTAGTCTTTTTTGTTCTAATTTTTGTATACTTTGTTTAAGCATGCCTTTAAGGGGATGAAATATTTTATCCCTTGAAGGCATGTTTAAACTAAATATACAAAAATTGGAACAAAAAATTGAAATAGGTTAACCAGGCAACAACTGCTCTGCCGAGCAGGGGGCGCCTGGTTAAATACTTAAGTCTCCCATTAATTTCATTAGGGCTTGTCACTCCAGTTGAGCACTACAGCAATAAAAAATGCTTGACTCACGTAAAGAGCACTCAAACATTTAAGCGCTCGCTCAACACTAGTTGCCACCATATTTAAAGGGAACCTGCCATCTCTTTTATGTTGCCTGAATGGTCAGTAATTGGGGTGATCCCCTGTAGCTTTTTCCTGCCTCAACAATCTTTATTGCTAGATTTCTCCCTATACCCTAACAGGGAGAGATCTATCAATCAACTTAAGACTGGTATGGTAGGGAGAAGAAAAAGATAGTCCCAGTGATTCATAATTAAAGTAGTATGAAAGTGATGAAAAGTTCCCTTTAAAGAGTTTGCCCCCTATTAAATAACCCCTATTTATATGCTTCACTTGGGATCACCCAAATGTAAGCAAGAGAAGCAAACCCATTAGTACATGTATGTTATTCGTGAATACACTGTAAATCAAATTTGTCCAATTCTAAAGGAACCAATGTGAATGCTGAAGAATATATAGGCACATGGTATTGCTTTTATAGGAATTATCTAAATTTCAGAGTTTAGAGGTATGTTTATGCTTATGTTCAGGATATACCATAAATGTCTGATAGTTGCTAGCCCCACCACTGGGTCCATGCTCTGGGCCAAGGCTGCACCAGCTCCTCTCTGTCCCTGGTTGCTGCAGACTCCGGGACCCATGTGCCAGAGTCCCCGCAACCTACCCACTCTTGCTTGGTCTCCTCCATGCTGGTGCACACGTCCCTTCCTTACTAAGGCCCGCGCATGCTGGCTCAATGACATTTAAATCATCAATACACCCTTAATTAGTGGTTGCCCTGAACACTCCCCTATAAATTCCTGTCCCTGCCCTAACCCCCCTGTTGCAGCCTCTGCATGCTACCCTTAGCATTGTGGTCTCAGCTTGTCTGCCCATGATTCCTGGCTGTGACTCATGTCCTCTGTCCGTGAGTTGTGCCTAAGGTTTCTACTGTGTACCTGCCTACATGTCTCCAGTTACACCTCGTCTGCCACCGCTAGCAAGCCAAGGAAAGGCTAGCGACCTGCGGGGGTTCACTGACGCAGCAAGTTCAACCCAATTGCGGTGAAGACCAGCGGCTCCTTAGACTCCGCTCCCTGGTGCAGCATATGCCATCGCTAGTGAACCCACATCTCCATTCGTTACAATTTTGTTATGTATCCTGATAACTTTTAGGGGTGTCCCGCTATTGTCACATGGTATAAATGATCATGGAGTTAAATACTAGGAGGAAATGGGGTACTATTTTTTACTAAATAATACTTGTATACAGGGGTCTTTTAATAAGCTCTTCACCAGAAAGAAGAAAAGAAGAAAACTATGAAACAAAAGACAAGTAACTGTAGACAGTTGCTTTAGGGTTTGCAACTTATAAGTACTTTGAAATAAACCATCCACTTACTTTAATGGACCCAAGATGCCCTCTAGGAAATAAACATTTAAGAAAATTTCTGTCCTTATAGTAATTATAATATTCCACTAGTCTATATAAATGGATACAATGTTAGACCTCTTACAACAGAAGCTACATTACGAGTTATCAAACTTTCTAGCTCCAAAAATGTTAGGGGGTACCCGGTGTATAAATAACATCCCAATACACATATTTAAATCATTATTAAAATGTTTACCTAATGTACAAGGAATAAAGAATTGTAAATTGGAATTGTGAGAGATCCCAGAGAGCAGCTGGGAATGTAAGATTTTTAGAGCAGCCTTTGTCCTGTCAATGATCAGCTCACAGATGCTGTCACTATACAGTGATGTGCTATGTACTGGGTTATTATTGGATCACTCCTGCTTATCGAGAGAGTAGCTCCAATAATAACATTGCATCATCAGACAATTACTTAATAAAATATTTAAAGTGGCAGTTGGAGTTTCCCATTAAAAATTAGAGCTACCTGAACCATGCCCCAAACATTACTGCACCATTACTAAACCAGTAACCCTCCTCTTATCCAGTCACCATCTTGGTTTGATGAATTGCTTTCAACTCTACTACACACATATGGTGACTGAGCATTAAGACACTAAAGTTGGTCCAGTGCCAAGAAGGGCATCATTCTACCTAATGGGTAATTGCTCTTCAATGACCCCAGTAATGTGTGGGTTCCCGTTGAATTATACATTGTCCACAACATGCATAGAATTTTTCTACACTGTAAAGTTTCACAAGTTATCATTTCTCCTAACTTGAACTCTAGAAATGTGTGTCTTTCATGTAACTTTTGTGGGGCAGGAATGAACATGCCTAGGGAACTGCTTCCAAGATTACCGCATTGACCTCTGATGTCAAGGTACTTTGTATCCCATGGGGGAAGAGACATAATTATTAATATCATTAACAGTGAAATATTATAATTTCTTTTTTAGTAAAGTGCTGATAGCCCAAGCTCTACATTATATTTTCAGTGGAACAGTTCACGGTCATAGACTGAAAGACTTACACAACACAAAAAAGTTTTATCCTCTTTTCCCCCTAATAATACCAGTTCTGAATAAGATAGTTTTTTAGCCATCAGGTGTCAACCCTGAGGTCTGCAAGTTTGACATCTCTGATCAAACAACTAACCTAGATAATCACTGTCCAAGGGCCCCTTAGAAGCTGCATGAACTGCCTCTATAATATGTACACCCTTAAAAGTTTATGGAGACATTTCTTCTCCATGGTTAGGATTGGTGGTGTCCCAGCTGTCAGACGTCTATGATCACAAGAATGATGGGAAAGGATCCCCGGAATGAATGGAGCTCACCCCCCCCACATACACAAGGTGCTCCATTCATTCTTAGGTATGAGTTCAGCATTCAGGAATTTTTGGAGGCCCCAAAGAGAATGATTGGAGAACTGGATGCGTATGTACTTTACCCTTAATTCCCTCTAGGAACAAGGGATTACCCTTTCTCAGGATTGGTAGGGGTCCGACCAATGGGACCAGCTAGTTATTCCCACTCCATAGAAAAGAAGTGGAGTGAGCTGCACTACCACCCAGCCTGTGGACAGTCATGGCAGTTGTTTTCCAAGAAATTGTCAGTGTTTTTTTTAAAATCTATTCTAACACCTACAGACGATTCACATACATGTTGTTTTTTTTTAACACATTAAAGGATTTTTCCGATGAGTTATCGTTAACGACTGATGAGTTGTCCTTAGGGTAGGTCATCAGTTACTGATCATCGGGATGCCAACACCCTGTACCCCCACCCATTAGCTTTTCAGAGCCCGCACTACACAATAAACAGGACTGGAAGCCATTGGCCAAGTGTCAACTTTTAACTGTACAGTACGACGGGAAGAAGTCAACTTGTCCACTTCTCAACTTACGCAAAATGTTTTTCTACCTGGTATTATAATTGTCAGTTGCACTAGATTACCATATACGTGATCCCTTAAGTTTGTATAATGCTAAATATAATATATAGAATGTTATTAAAAGTTTATTGCAAGATACAGATAATACAGTATTTCTAATACTACCGTTACAGTCTGGGGGTTGCCTACATACAGTAATGCACACAGAGTGGTGGTAAGACAGGTCCTTACCGCCAACACTATTAGGTATTCTCACTACTCCGTAGTGTTACAGCTGCCATCACTACACTAGGTTCAGATGGAAAAAGGCCCCAGGACATGACATGTGTTGGTACTCACAATGTCATGGCATATGCCAGCATTAGGACTTTATATAGTGAGTGCCCAGAGGACTTGGTGTTGTAACCCAATTATGCCACCAACCTCACATCCCCCAAGTAAAGTTTCTGGGTGCGTCCCTGTCTGCTTATAATACACATTTACACATAGGATCTAAGAATTTATATGTGAACTGCTGAAACATAAAGTATACATATAAAAAACAAAGATTGAGTAACTAAAAATTGGAGAGCATAGCATGGGAGACCTATAATCAGAGGCTGCTGTAATTATAAGCTTTTAGTTGTGAATTAAGCCAATGGTATTATTTATGGTACAGACATGTACCGTACAGTATACATCTGTACAAAGCTCATGCCTTGAAAGGGCTGGTGAAGAGGATGAGGAGTCTTCTTGCCAATCAATAATAGCGTTCCCAGAGGCATTACATGGCATTTTATGACTCACTCTCATGAAATTCAGCCGTAGCCTTCAACTGCATGAATGTTAGATTGTCTTACTTGCTGACAGAATCTGACTCTACTCATACATGTCTCCCGCAACTGTCTACAATGGCATGCATAGAGTAGCCGGGGACAAGGAGGTAAAATAAACAAAGGACTTATTAGATGATCTGTCCCTGGATATTAATAAGAACGTGACATGAGCAGGGCCAGATGACAGGAGCTGCTTTACATTTTGCAGGGAATCTTACTATAGGTTAGAAAAATTGAGGACAGTGCAATACGAAAGAGATACACACAGCTGGACCAATGATAAACTTAGGAAGCAGCATGTATCAGTATAAGGAGCTGGGGTCTTAAATCATGTTAGATGTCCACACTTGTATATGTGTTATGGATTTCAATATTGCTTCATTAAAAGAGTTATCCACCTGGGGGGACATGTATGAAAAGGCGTAAATGCCTTTTTTTTTAGGCACAGATGGGGCAGATCGGCCTAAAAAAATTTGCAAATGGTATTTTTGCAAATATTTTTTGCTCCACCTTCGCCTGTGTGGTGGAGAGGGAGCGTTACAGGAGGTGCGGCAGCACGCAGAGGCGTTTATCATTTTTCCGGAAGAAAAATTATACTAAAACCTACGCCAGCTCAGAGCTGGCGTAGGTTTCAAAATTTTCGCATGGACGGGCTCCGTGTGATCAAGATTTATGTAGAGGCAGTGCACCTCTACATAAATCCCCTGAGCTCTGGAGCTGCAGGGACATTTGTAAGCCCACTGTAAAAAACGCCGGACTTCATAAATGTCCCCCATGATGTCTGTTCATCTAGGCACTAGATCTGATTTGGCAAAAACTTGTCTTCAATATTACCACTAGAGATGAGTGAACTTAATTTTGCAAAGATCAGAATGAGTCTCTAAAGAGGGCAGCCACACAATGTAATAATTTTAAAAAATAAAATGAAGAGTATGCTCACCTGTCCATGCTTCCCCACTGTCCTGCTCTGGGTCTGCAGGTTCCCAAGCTAATCATAGCCACCTCCTGCCTGCTCAGCTAATCACTGACTGAGATGGGAAAAGGAAGACCGCTACTGAGTTGTCCCATCTCAGTGATTGGCTGACCGGGTTGGAGGCAGCTACGGGGGACACCAGAGACCAGAGAAGGAAAACACCGGGAGGATGAGGACAGGTAAGTATAGATGAATGAACTTTGTGAACTGTACTAAAACATCTAAAAGCTTGCAATTATTTATTTGTTTTAGTGCAATTTGTTTACGGTTTGGTTCAGACAAACCTGAACTTTACTTCAAAGTTTGGCAAACCTACCAAACCAAACTTTTGAAAAGTTCACTTTAATTACCACTATACTAATTACCAGTACCACATCTCTAATTAGCATTACAAGACCACCTTTTTTTAAACTACGGATGTAATGCTGGCAACATAATCACCAAGACTGGGGCACAACTAGAGGAGGACATGTTTCCCGAGATGTAAACTAAGCCTTAGCTGTGTAAGTGATGTGTCTACTACTCCAGCCACATCCAGAGCTGCTCTTAAAATTCTGCTGTTGCATCATGTCTAATACACCAATCATATCCACAGCTGTTGTCACTACTATCTTCTTCTTACGTCACATCCAGAGCTGCACCCACTATTCTGCTGTTACATCATATCTACTACTACAGTCACATCCTTATCCACTTCTGAGGGCAGGCTGGATGCACCAAGAAGTCTTTTTCTACCGACAATCTTCTATGCTTCTATGTTTCTGGCTTGAGACTAACTTATATGATGTTTCCCATGCACTGCCCTAACAGAAGAGGGGATGATCCTCCCTTATATGTCTATAGTACAGCTCATAAGCAGCAGTATAGAGAATATTATAGAACAGTATGGATCATTGTAAGCTGTGGACCGAGCATTGATGAAAATATAACATTCACTAAAAGTTACAGTCCTTCTGAAGTCACCCTGCTTTTATTTTATTTTTTTCCAGCTACTTTCTCCTAATATCCCTCCCCTCCCCTAAGACCTCTGAGGGTAGCATGTAATCTGATCAATAAGTGAGCCGAGAGTCCAGATGGACTTGAGTATTTTAGAGTGAATAATGAGCCTTGAAGAGTGAATAGGGTTAAGGAAAGTCCTTCAATAACAATGTCTCAGCACAAACTCCCTGCCCTCCTGAACCCAGTGTCCAGTGTATTACATCAATGGTGGAGACTAGAATGTCCACAACGCAGAATGTGATGAACAAGATGCCAACACAGGCTATGGAGGTATTAGAACATACCTGTGCCAAGTGTAACAGTGCTTCAAGATAATTGTACAATATTATTAAATAGAAGCAATTTTTGTCCTGCGATAGATGTTTGCATGGTTGCATATGAATGTGCTATATGGCTGTATGACAGATCTTGGCTATTCAGAGTCTCATGTCTGTGAATGATCTGATTTCCTCTGTTGGCTACAGCCCCACAACTCTGCAGATGCCCACAGCTTCTTTCCTGTCTGCTTAACCACAAAGCACTACATCTTTCTCTCAGCTCAACTTCTTCCCTGCCCAGTCACTTACCCTTGATTCATCCTTTTTTGTGATATTCCAGGTGACAAATTAAAATGTTACTCTGGACTTTCTGGACTTTTATTTAACACAAGATTATGGCCTATGAAGAGTTTTCAGGTCAAATACCAACTTGTGAATATTTTCTGTGTATTCAACAATTTTGGTCCCAAAGTCACCCTGTACAGTAGTTTTAAGGAAGAAAAAAAACTTTGACAAAGCTAGATACAAAATAAAATGATTAAAGATTCTTAGGGGTGAAATGAATAACATTGTTTTTCACTAGAGATGAGCATAACTTGAGCATGTTTGAGTCCAATCATTTGACATTTGAATACGGGTGGCTGAAGAAGTTGACTGCTGCCCTGGGGAGTCCTGGAAATCATGGATACAGCCTATGGCCTATGACTGTATCTATGTTTTCCCCAACTCCCTAGGGCTGCATCAAACTTCTTCAGCTACCAGTTCTCAAATACCGAATGAATAGACTATCACACTCTCAAGTTGCACTCATCTCTAGTTATCACATGACAATGGTGCCTAACAGAAGATGGAATATCGGCTGAAGGTAAGTAATTGTATTAGAATATCTCCAAAAAAGGCAAATACTATGGACTGTTCTTAGTATTCAATTGTTAGCTTAAGTGTTAAGCAACCACTAAAATGCTCGAGTGCTCATTACTCGAGTCTAGCATTTTTCAATACTCGAGTGCTTGACTCGAGTAACAAACCCCATTAAAGTCAATGGGAGACTTGAGCATTTAACCAGGTGCTTCCTGCACAGTAGAGAGAGGGTGTCTGGTGCATCTTTAAAGCGACTCTGTACCCACAATCTGACCCCCCAAACCACTTGTACCTTCAGATAGCTGCTTTTAATCCAAGATCTGTCTTGGGGTCCGTTCGGCAGGTGATACAGTTGTTGTCCTAAAAACAACTTTTAATCCTGCAGCACTGTGTCTAACGACCGGGGCTTACATTTGTAAATGCATAAGGCTGGCACACCCTCTCTGTCCTTCCTCCCCACCCTCCTCATCATTAGGAATGCTCCAGGCAGATTGCTTCCTATCCCCCACCTGTGTGTATAATGAACATGGGCTGGATCGTTAATACACCTGTGCAAAGCTCAAACAGCAGTAAATGTTCCTGGATCATTCCTAATGATGAGGAGGGTGGGGAGGAAGGACGGAGAAGTGGTGCCAGAATAATGCATATACAAATGTAAGCCCCAGCCGTTAGACACAGCGCTGCCGGATTAAAAGTTGTTTTTATGACAATAACTGCATCCCCTGCCGAACGGACCCCAGGACAGATCTTGGATTAAAAGCAGCTATCCGAAGGTACAAGTGGTTTGGGGGGGACAGATTGTGGGTACAGAGTCGCTTTAAACCTCAGAAAGTGATGGAAACAGCCCGGAAATGGAACAGGAACAGCAGAACAACCATTCAACTACCAGTTATTTAAAGTGTGACTGTCATTTAAAAAAAAACTTTTGACATGTCATAAAAACATTCAAAAATTTTGATTGGTGTGGGTCTGCAGCGTGGTCCACTCTTGCTCTGAGTTTGAAAAAAAGAGCCAGGCTCATAAAGGAAGTCTATAGAACCCGACTCATTTTTCTCTCACACTGAGCGGGAAGCAGACACACTTCAGTGTGGTCTTCTCCGCGCTCGTCTTCCCGATCGGTACAAGTCTGAACACTCTGAAGGTGTTAACTTTGCCTCCAAATCCAAAATTTAAATCTGAAATCTCAAACGTCTGTGGGATGTTAAGGAGGATATAGGTGCCACCTTGCAATAATCATATAATTGCTATGCTATATTTCCCTTCTTTCTTTGCTATATACCAGGCTAACATATAAGACAGGTGACATTGCTCATTCATCACATCTATTAACAAAGAATTGTATACTTTGCTAGTCCCTTCTGTTACCTAAAGCAGCTGCAATTACCACAAGGGAATGAAAAAACATTGTGAATAGATGCAGTCTTTCTGGACTAACATGTAAAATTCAGTACATTTTTTAGCCAAGGCAGAAACAAATACATTCAGATTTATTAAACAGATTTTCAATCATTTTTGCACCCAATCTGTCATATGACACTATCCTCTCCTTCTAATTTTGGTCTTGTAAAATTTTTTCACTTCCCAGTTCTGTGCTACAAACAAGGGCAAGATTATTAGTTTTCCAGAAAATTGTATTTGTATTGTTTATCTATGACAGGGTGTAATAGGAATACACTTATAGCAGCCATGGAGGCCTTTAGAAGGCCCTGGGCTGCTATAACAACTACAGTCATCATGTGATTGCATCACAGGAAGGCCAGAGACTGAAAGAAACAGCTTGTGACTACAAACCAATTTACTGTAATAAAAGATAGTAGCCATGATCCATGATCCAGCCTGATCCATGATGTGGCATGACTGGTGCCAAGATGCCTTTTAACAATGTGCCAGGATGCCTTTTAACGATAAACTCAGCATCAGAATCATTGGATAGGGATACGGGGTTTAAGAGGGTTTTCCAAGGAAGGAGTATTTTAAAAGGAGTTGGAATGCCTTAAGAAAGAAAAAAGAAATAAGGCATACTTACCTGCCTGATCTGCCCCATCATTTCTGTTCAAATGATACTTGGGTCCCTGACACTCACAAGCTCTTGGCAATGTGCAACACACAGGTCAGTTAATTACAAATTATTGTGGTCATACAGTACAGATCCTACAATTAATAAGGATGGATATTTGGAAATTAACCCAAAAAGTAATAAAACCATCAAGTAAACGGACTATGCACAACTAGGCCTATATATGATTATATACTGTATAATTTATATTTGTACCTGAGGCAACAAAACAACCTCCAGATCTCTGGTGGGCCAGTCCATCCCTCATTTTAACTTCCACTTAACTACAGACCATAGAACAAGGTCCATGAGGGGGGGGGGGGGGGTGATATATATATTTTTTCCTCTTGGGTTGGGCTTTGTTTTGGGCGCTGTTTAATACAACAATTCAGACTATTTCTCCTTGTACGCATATATAGTATGTCAATGTCATGGCAATTTGTCCTTTGAAAGTGTTTTTTCTCTTCTTCAATGCAAACTCATTTGACACTAAGATATCTCTTTTTATCTAGTACATGGTGTTACACAATCTCTATGAAATACGTGTTTGTGAAGATGTCTCCTCAGCCAATTACTGACTGAAATGGGACAGCGCCGTGGCCAGTAATTGGCTGAGTGGGCTGTCGCTCTTGTCTGAAAAGTGACAACAATGGGGCTGTCCTGTCTCAGTCACTCACTGATTGGCTGAGTGGGCTATCACTCTCATCTCTGGAGTGACACTCCGCTCAGCCAATCACTGGCTGACTGATAAGGGACAACGTTGCGGCCAAACGTGACAGCCCGCTCACCTAATTAGTGGCTGCAGTGCTGTCCTCTAGTCGGTGCTTGGCTGAGAGGGATTTTGGCCGCAGGGGACACCGAAAACACAGTGGGATCGCACACAGGTAAGTAGTGATGAGCGAACAGATGAACCGCACCAAAACAGGTAAATACCTGCAATTGTTTAGCTTTTTTAGTGCGGTTAGTTTAAGGTTTAGTTAGGACAAATCTGAATTTAATGCCAAAAATCTGCGAACCTGCCGAACCAATCTTTAGAAAAATTTGCTCTGAGCATGGCCTAGACTTGATAGATTCCCTTGAAGGCTGGATTCTAAAGATGCATGAACCCTTTACTTTACCTTATTGTTTCTTCATTTCAATATGTAGGAATTGCGCTATGCACTATTAGACTTACTATGTACGAAGGGAGAAACCTCTCGAAATACTGATTGGACCTTTCTGCATAGCTCTATATGTTAGTGTGCATGGGCCCTAAGGGGAAATGCACTTTCAGATGCTGCAAATTTTGCATGTGTATTTTTTTGTTGGTTTTGTATTTAATAATTGCAATTAAAAGCCTGAATGTATGAACACATTCTAGGCTATGTTCACACAGTGTAAAAGTACGGCCATTGTTCCCATCGGCAACAACGGCCGTACTTTGTACGGTGTGGAATACTGTTTATTCTTCTAAGGGATCCTGGCCAGATCGCATACACATACACTCTCCGGCCGGGATCCCATACGGTGCCGCAAACAACTGACATGTCAGTTTTCTGTGGCCACAATTCAGTGAATTGCGGCTGCAGAAAAACCTGTCAATTCACACAATGAAGCGAGCGGCTCCGGGCGCTTGCTTTATTGTGTGCTATGAGAGTTCTGATGTGGGCACTGCGTCCGGAAAGATCATCCGGCCGGTACTGCAGTGATGAGCTTTTCAGAGACTGGCCATTCCGTGACCCGGACGGGCCATGGAACGCCTGGTCTCATATGCCGTGTGAACATAGCCTAACCCTGGAGTTGCTTTCAGATTTGCTGCTGAATCTGTATGAACTTTCTCTAAAGCCACTTTCACGCAGCAGTGTTATATATATATATATATATATATATATAAATACTTTTTTTAACCCAATGCAACTAAGTATACATAAGATATACGAGTCGGGGAACTCCCTGATATATATCAGATAGTAATGCTGTGTAAAAAACAGCCTGTTCTCTTGCTTATCCTCAGCACTTCAGACTGCACATCTGTAGCAGAAATCTCAGGATCAGCCTTAGATTTCAGCTTTGGATGTAACATGAAAAGTGCACATAGCTCTATGCAGTCTGTGGCTATTAGGGCATAATGGGAGTAGTAGTTTACAAAACTCCAGCATTCCAGCTTTGCGACTTACTAGGGGCACCGTGGAATGTGCATCTCATTTCGTCTCATAATTCACCTCGTACAATGTGTTCCAAACTCCGTGCCCAACTTTAATAAGTTTAATCTGAAAGTGTTTTAGTGGAAAACAAAATGCAATTTGGCCTTTAAATGTCAAGCATCCAGCTTTCAGCTCTCGAGTCCTCCCCTTTGACTGTTAAACTTTGATAGAACGACTGATATTCCTGAAAGACTGGATTAATATCAGCCTCATGTTGTACTCAGCGATGCCTTAAATAATCATCACATGGCTTTTGTAGCCTGTTCTGTGCTGTCAGCACCGGGTAGGTCATAATAGTATCAGATAAGGGCTGTTCAAAGTGACATACTACTAACCATGTAGAGAGGCACATGACTTTCTACAGTTAGTTATAATATGACCTTCAGCTGAACTTTGGCTTAGATTTTAAGAGCAGAGTGCAAATACTGTATACCTCGGTGCCGAAGACTCCCAACAGCAATAATTTACCAGATCATTAATTCCACTTTTAAATGAAGGCTGCAAGGCAGAACTAAATATGCAAATCTTCTCCAGTTTTACCTTAAACCCACATCTGTGCATAGAGCTATTTGTCTACCATGCCATCCATTTCTAATAATCTAAAAGAGAATCATCGCAGTTCCAAGAAGTGTATGAAAATCCCTTGTAAGTACTCAGTTCATTACAGTGCGGACGGGTACACGGGGAAGAGGGCTTCTCCGCATCTGCTTCTGAGCCAGCCACACACATACACAGCCCCTGCTGGCTAACAGTGACGTTCTTTTCGCAGTTTCAAAAGAAGAAGAATATATTTCATTTCAAGTCTTTTCTATATTGTAAGGTGTGTGTCAGGATGGTATCTTTGTGGAGCGTCATGCGTCCCTCTGCTCATGCTGTGCGGCCGAGAAGGTGCTGATTTTCTTGCATTCTGTTTCTGTGTTTTGTTTTGTAGTGTGTGAACACTGGTTATTTGCTGACCTTGAGAGACACACCCGACTTTACCTGCTGAGTTCTGTCTGGCCATGTCAGGGTTAATCTGTGTTTGGGTTCTGCTGTGACTGACAGGTCTTCCTGCCAGTGGATCTGTTTTGTTCTCAGGTGTCTGTGCTTGGAGATCAGGGGGATGGTCCAATTATGTTCTGGATCAGAACCCTGGCCTCCTATATAACTACCTCAGGCTGGGATATCTTGGCCTGATATTGAGCTTGTCTCTGCCTGGTTCTGTGTTTCTATTCTTGCTCTGTTGATTCTGACCCTGCTTTGCCTTTCTGACCATTCTTGTTTGCTGCCTGCCCCTGACCATACTGCCTGTATATTGACTTTGCCTTCGGATTGTGATTTTGTACTTTTGCTGCCCGTTTGTTGTGACCCGGATTGTTGACCATTCGTTATTGTGTTTTGTCTGTCTGTCTTGTCCTTGTGTCCCACCTAGCCAGCGCAGGGACTGTCGCCCAGTTGCTCGCCGCCATTTTAGGGCGGATTGTGGCAAATAGGTAGAGGACAGTGGGCGGGGCTGAGCTTAGGGCTCACTGTTTGTCTTGTCCTGCTGTCCGGTTCCTAACAGAATATCCGGCCTAAAAATTTTTTACTCCTTACCTGAGGCTAGTATGGACTCAGCACAGGAGTTGTCTGCCCTCTTTGAGGGTCTTGCTACTCTCGTTTCTGAGCTGACCAAGCAGGTCCAGCTATTGGCCCAGCAGCTACCAGCTACCACTCCTGCCATCCCAGTGGTCACGCTCAAGGAGCCTGACAAGTTTTCAGGGGACCTGAACACATATGTGACATTCGAAGAAGCTTGGGTTAGTCACCCCACCCCTAGCTCCCTTGAAGAGGCCATTTCCCTGGCAATTACAATTGATCGCACGCTAAGACTAAGCCATGACCACCCCTGTGTCATTGATGTTCCTTCTGTCCCCTCTAAACCTTTGCCTTCTATGTCTCGTCCTCTGGTCACCATAGAGGAACCTTCAGCACTGGGCAAAATTAAAAGATCCCTGGCCCGAAAAGAACACAGAAGACTGAACGGACTATGTTTTTATTGCGGTGAAAGTGGACACTTCATCAGCTTTTGTACCAAGCGTCCTGCAAGGCCAGATCATCAGCGTCCAGGTGACTACCAGGAGGGTCATCTGGGCGCCCAGGTGGGTGTAGTTAGTGTGTGTCCCGCCGAGGATACCAAGTCTGCTGATTTGTGTAAGGTGGAAATTGGCTCTGTATATCCTGGTGATTGTGCCATATCTGTGTCTTCATGTAATGCTGAAATTGGCTCTGTGTCTGGTACCGATTTGAGCGGTTATGGGAGATCTGTCAGGAGACCAGTTGTCCATCACTTGGAGTCTGATTCTGATGAATGGGAGACGGACGATGAGATCTCTAGCGATGTTGAGACATGTATTGTAAGAGGTCCGTTTCCTCCCAGGTCTGGTTCGTCTGGTGAGGGTCCTGAGGCCCCTCATAAAAGGGGGGGTACTGTCAGGATGGTATCTTTGTGGAGCGTCATGCGTCCCTCTGCTCATGCTGTGCGGCCGAGAAGGTGCTGATTTTCTTGCATTCTGTTTCTGTGTTTTGTTTTGTAGTGTGTGAACACTGGTTATTTGCTCACCTTGAGAGACACACCCGACTTTACCTGCTGAGTTCTGTCTGGCCATCTCAGGGTTAATCTTTGTTTTGGTTCTGCTGTGACTGACAGGTCTTCCTGCCAGTGGATCTGTTTTGTTCTCAGGTGTCTGTGCTTGGAGATCAGGGGGATGGTCCAATTATGTTCTGGATCAGAACCCTGGCCTCCTATATAACTACCTCAGGCTGGGATATCTTGGCCTGATATTGAGCTTGTCTCTGCCTGGTTCTGTGTTTCTATTCTTGCTCTGTTGATTCTGACCCTGCTTTGCCTTTCTGACCATTCTTGTTTGCTGCCTGCCCCTGACCATACTGCCTGTATATTGACTTTGCCTTCGGATTGTGATTTTGTACTTTTGCTGCCCGTTTGTTGTGACCCGGATTGTTGACCATTCGTTATTGTGTTTTGTCTGTCTGTCTTGTCCTTGTGTCCCACCTAGCCAGCGCAGGGACTGCCGCCCAGTTGCTCGCCGCCATTTTAGGGCGGATTGTGGCAAATAGGTAGAGGACAGTGGGCGGGGCTGAGCTTAGGGCTCACTGTTTGTCTTGTCCTGCTGTCCGGTTCCTGACAGTGTGTTGTTTTTTTTATATGTTGCTTTGCCTTTTTATGGAATCTGCCATAATAGCGGGTAAGAATTCAGCACTTTTTGGATTAGAATGACACTATATCAGCTATTATCTGGTACTTGCACTGTAACTATTATATATTTTTGTATTTGTATAATATTACAGTCTTTTTTTGTTTATATAACACTGACATATTCCATAGTGCTGTACAAAGATTTTCATTGCTCACTGTCCAGACTGGGGCTCACAACCTAAATTATCATTTCAAGCACTATAGGGCCAATATGTGGAGGAATGTTGTTTTATGTAAGGTATTAACCAGGGTCCTCCTCACCCCAAGGAATACCATTGTTATCACTAGAGATGAGTGAACCGGGTTCGGGTTCGAGTCCATCCGAACCCGAACGATCGGCATTTGATTAGTGGCGGCTGCTGATAAAGCTCTAAGGTTGTCTGGAAAACATGGATACAGCCAATGACTATATCCATGATTTCCACATAGCCTTAGGGCTTTATCCAACTTCAGCAGCCACCGCTAATCAAATGCCGAAAGTTCGGGTTCGGATGGACTCGAGCATGCTCCAGGTTCGCTCATCTCTAGTTATCACTAATAGTAATGGATTTACCAAGCATTTGTTTAATTCATCCCAGACAGTAAGTGAAAAATAGACAAACTGCAAAATGTGTATTGTCTTCAGCTCCCTGGCTCCTCCCTTTCTCTGTAGACAATGAATCATCCTCTAATGTCACAGGAGGTTGGTTGGATCTTGTCTCTGAGCTCAAGACCCATTCTCAAAGTGAAGTCAGATACAGCAGGTGCTACAACTGCACTGGTTGTTCAGTAGTCTGCAGTGGGCGGGGGACTGGCAGGAGTCCTGTGGGAGGGAGAACAACTAAAGGAAAGCAATGCATTCTGGGGCATGTAGTACTGAACAACTGTTTACCCAGAAAGTACAACCAGAATGTGCGGAACTAAGACCTTTAATGCAAATCCCCCTGAACACAACAAAGCCAACAGAACATCAATTTAATAGTAGACAGGGGGGTTAGTTTCAGAATAATCCTGGATTCACATAGGTCAGTTAGAAATAGGTTTGATGGCAGAAAATTTTCATATAGTATGGTATAAGTGAAAACATGATTTATGAGACCTGACCACCTTCTTCCACTGCTTTATGGTCAAGTTTAAATGCTCACATGCCCATTGTAGGTGTTTTGGGCGGTAGACATGGGTAAGCATACAAAATTTGTCAAATCTTCAGCTATCCAGCCCTATATAAAGCAAGCTATGATGGCCAGATAAGTTAGCCTTTAGGTGCCCACAACTTTTTGCTAATTTACCAGGTTTTTTCCTTGGACCAGTTTTGGTAGATACCCCAAGAAAAACCCCAACAACGTCTGTTGTTTTGAAATGGCCGTTATTTGTTGTTAAATGACGACCATTCACTAAATTTCAACAGTGTGAGAACATAGCTCTTCTGTGTTGTCAATCAACTCCTGGTTTTGGTCGAAAAATACTTACCAAAATACTGAGCAAAAATACTGTTTGTGAACATAGTCTTAAGTTGGAATACCCCTTTAAACAATAGGTCATTTTCTGACACATTCATACTGCATAGTGTGAAGCAGCATTCATAATTTACATTGTGGCAGACAGCAATGGGCACTTTTTACTAGCAAAGTTTATTTCCAATGTACAAAGAGTGAGTGATCCTAAGCCGACACAGACATAAAATTCAATTACTAAATTGTTAGTACAGCACCATCTAGACAAACACTGCAAAGTTATCAGGAATTCTTCTGAGATCTGTTATACCAAATATTGTTCTCTTTCTTTGCAAAAGATAATGGAAGCATTTTCTCCGGTAATAATTCCCAATTAATTAGCTCTTTAGGACAAATTCTCTCTGTTTGGGGACTCTCCTGCTACCACCACTAATTTCAAATTCACTTCTAAACTTTTTAAGCTGTACTTTTCAGTCTTCATCGAATTCCATTTAGCTCAAAAAATGCTTAATATTAGTAAATTGGCCCCATTGGGAAACTGGTCGAAAGAAGTTGGAGTTCTCGGAAAAGATCCCATTCTTTCGTAATGACTTCTTGTTTTAGTTTAGGCTTGTCAGTTCCGCATACGGCTAACCACTTAATTACTGATGGGGTCACAATAAAGTAATTAAATCGCTAGGTAAAGGCCTTCAGATGCTCCATTTGTGCTGAGGAGCAACATTTTCCTTCTTAGAGTGGATGATAAAAATGTTCAGTTTAACTTCCAAATGAGCTGCTCATGTTGTCTCCTGGCTTATTCCGAAGCCTTAGGCGGTTGTGCCCTGCAGGAAAACTTTCCCTGGCAATGGGGAGGATAAGCTCATGAGATGCTAGTAAAGTTGTCATTTTCCTAAAGCGTGGGCAATGGCTGCATAAACAGGAGCATCACGAATCCACCAGGCAACCTACATTATCATTTACTGTGCCGCCAATGCCGTACTCATCAGTATGGTGACTTCATTCCCCTATGACTAAATTGTGCATAAAGACTGAATGATCGTTCCAGGCTCAATGCAGCTTTTAAACAGATTGAAAATTATTTATTTAAGAAGGTTGTATATAATAGGCTGGGGAGAATTTATCTTTCCACCATTGACAATTTCCTTTTGTTGAGTGCTTACAAGTGTTTGGATAATGTTTGCAGTCCAGCTCCACAGTCCTGCCTGATCTATAGAATGATGATATTATACATACTGCCTGGGCTGCAGGCATAGGGTGTGCTATTGGGTTCAGCAACTTAAGGAGGCCAACGCACACGCTCGAGTAAGGTGCTATAATTGACAACTGAGGTAAATGGAAGGGGAAAATGGGAAAACATAATTGGATTATCGGAAGACAAAGGAATTGAGGGAAGGACACCTGTGACTAAATGGAGACCAAAATAAGCTTTTACGTCTTAATGGGAGGTGCTCCATTGTAAATTTAACTCTAGGATTCCATGGCTACTTATTAGAACTCTAGTCTAAAAACTATACAACAGTAAAAATCTTAAAGGTCTAATTTTCAAGAATTCACCAGAATCTGAAGTGACAAAGGAAAGGATTAAATTGTAAAGAGATAAATAGACTGAATCCAACTACAAAATGTATATCAGAGTTCCCACTTCCCAAGTACTGTTGTCAGGACCAGTCACACCAAACACACAGAGACAGTGAGCCCTGAGCTCAGCCCCGCCCACTGTCCCTACCTAATTGCCGCAATATGCCCTAAAATGGCAGCGGACAACTTGGCGGCGATCCCTGGCCTGGATACGTGATACAATAGACAAGACAAAACGAACAAACACAATAAGAATAGTCAGCAATCCGTGTCACAACAGTCTGGCAGCAAAGGTACAAAATCAGGATCCAAAAGAGTAGTCAGAAAACAGGCAATAAGGTCAGGGGCAGGCGGCAAGCAAGCGAGGTCAAAGATACAAAGCAGGAATCAGGAGAAACCAGAACACACAAGCAGGCAGAGACTAAGTCAATAACCGGCAAGGCACAGGCAGAAACAGCTAACTTAAATAGGAGACCGGGAACCAAATACAGAAGATGATAGGAGGGACCAGCTGTCAATCACTGAGGCAAGGCAGGTTAACTGTTACATGACCAGAGGAAACTTAGAAGCACAGACACGGGTGGGGCAGGGAAAACAATTAGCAGACCAGAAGAAATAAGACACAGTTCAGACAGGGCAAAAACAAGGCAAACAAAACACAGAATAAATGGAAGATTATGGCCAAAATCGCAGTCTTTGGCGCAGAGGTCGAATCTTCTCAGCAGAGGGTGGCACTGATGCCTTTTCAGGCGCGATCATGACAACTGTAACTTTTGTACTACTGATGTCTTCTGATAAGTAAACCTCCTGAAAGTTGTTTTGGGAAATGCTGACTTTTTAAAAATGTTATGCTAACTCCACAGCAGATTCACATTCAGCCCTACATTTTTTGGCCAGTTGTAGAGCACTTGGCCAAGTCTAAAGCCCCTATTACACGGGGCGATAAAGAGGAGGAAGCGAGCGCTGTCAGCTATTACACTCGTCGGCAGTGAGTGGGTGAGTGTAGGGGGGCTGCGGGGAGCTTCCCGGTTGATCGCTTGATCATCCCTGAGCCTTTATCTGCTGAACAGAAGACGTATATTATATGCACTGCTGCTCACTGAACACTTGTTGGACCGGGCAGAGAAAGTGTAAGCAGCAATGTTTGTAACATTGCCAAGTACTGCCACCTGACCCTAAGAATATAAACTAGGCAGCAAGCATACAACTATATGTCAGCGGCACTCACCGACTTTCTGCAGCAGTTGTGTTTTATTTTCAAGATGCCATCATGCAGGTACATTCATGGCAGGGAGAGAAAGGTCCAAGGGTTGTGTGCATTGTGGTTACAGCCGTTTCGCGGGCTAACTTTCCCACTTCATCTGGCCACCGACGGCTGTAGCCACGGTGCACAGCACCCTTGGAACTGTCTCTCCCTGCCCTGAACCTACCTGCATGATGGCATCTTGAAAATAAACCATAACTGCAGCAGAAACTCAGTGAGTGCCGTTGGCTTTTATTTCCTTACTCTTGTGCTTATTGAACGGACTGTATTCTCACTAATGCTGAGCACCACCACTGTACAGACACCGCACTGAGGTTACTCATTGTACGGAGATAATAACGCTCCCCATCATATCAGGTCACCCAACCTGGTGATATCATGGTTTCCAGATAGTGCCAACACATCTACATGCTTGTTAATACAACTATATGTCAGCTGTTCAGTAAATACACGAGCAGGGACTGCTGTCTTTTCAAACTGAAATTTTAAAAAATTTGGAATCAATTTAATTTGTTCCAAATTAATTCAAATATCTCCAAGGTGGCAGGGAGTTATTGCTATTCTACTGCTGCATCCCCAAGGTGCCAAGGATTTGCTGCCACTGTACTTCTCCATTTCAATGATTTTTTTTATATAAATAGGAATAAGTGGAAAGTAATTTTACCTTTTATGAAAAAACAGCTCTTCTCAAAAACTGTTTTGAATTTCTCAGTAGAAAGTTAGAAAATCCCTCAGCTTTGTGGAAACCCCTATTTCTTTAGTAGAGAAACCCTTTTTTGCTATTTATAATTCAAAGCCTTGCACCCAATAAAAAAAAAATGTAATAGGTTTTTTAAAAGACTAATATCCTACGTAATCTACCAATTTCTTCTTTAAATATTTCTGACTTTATACGTTTCTCTATGAGAAGGTTTTATTCGATTTTACTGATCAATAAACTCCATGACTTTCGACCTTGGCCTCCCTGCACTTGTGATGACCTCTCTGTCAACACAGAACCATCATTTTCATCTGTCATAAATTTGTGTTATACCTACATGTTATACTATAACGTAAAACCGAACAAGCTAAGAGTTTTAGGATGATTTCACATATAGTGTTATTTGGAAACCAGTACCGCTGTTTTTCCGTACAGGTTGTGAGCTAAAGCCAGAAGTGAATCCAAAAGAGAAATATCCAGCCTTCATAATTCTCATTCATTTCCAATCCACTCCTGTATTAGCGCATTCCAAATTGTACCAAAAAACGCAGTGTTATTATTCAACAAAATGTTTTGGTGAAACTGCTCCTAGGCTATATTCACACACAGTATTTTTTGGTTATTATTTTGGTGAGTATTTGTAGCCAACCAGTGTCGGACTGGCCCACCAGAGTACCAGAGGATCCTCCGGTGGGCCCCCAGCTTTGGAACCTGCACAAACACTGGATGACATGTTGTTTTTTACTGGTTCTTCACTGGTGGGCCCCCAGGATCATTTCCTCTGGTGGGCCCCAGATACCCCAGTGCGACACTGTAGCCAACATCAGGGTTGGAACTGAGAGAGAAAATTTATAATGGAAAGATTTGCAAGGTATGTATTTTTGGTTGTTTGACTACCATGGTCGTGGCCTGTTGTTGTTTTCAACCAAATTTTGGTTTTGGTTGAGAAAATACTAATCAAAATACTGATGGAAATATTATGTGTAAATAAAGCCTTAGGTTATGTTCAAACTATGTACAAACAACGGACATTGGTTGACACAGCCATTGTTGGCAGTGTCAAACAATCGCCGTTGTTTTACATGTTCATCCGGCCAATACTGCTTTCTGGGCTGGATGAGCAATACTTTGAAATCATTTTAATCCGGCCACCGTATGGGTGTTAGTTAGAATCAACTAAGCATTGATTGTAAGTCACACTACGGCTGCATTGTGTGTGAGCTGTCAATTATTTGTGCCCGTTCTTTGGAAACAATGACTGAAAATAGATGAAGGGTCAATTATTTGTGCGGCCGTTGTTCAATACACTGTTTGAACAATGGCCAATGTTTCACTTGATTTTAATAATGTTCATTTTTTTCTGACAAGAATGGCCGTTGTTTTAATTGGCCATTCTTGTCAGAAATAATACATGGTGGGAGCACAGCCTTAGGCTATGTTCACACACTGTGAACACCCGACCGTACCATGACCCCGGCCAGGTCACAGAACGGCCGTTCTCAGCACGGATCATCCCGGCCGGTACTTAAGTACCGGCCTGGTGATCTTTCCGGCCGCGGAGCTCTGATGCGGGCGCATCAGCGCGCGCCCGCATCAGAGGTTCCCATAGCCCACAGTGAAGCAAGCTGCCCGAGCCGCTTGCTTCACTGTGTGAACAGACAGGTCTTTCTGCAGCCGGAATGGCAGGTCTTTCCCGGCGCCGCATGGGATCCCGGCCAGAGCGCATACGATCCGGGATCCCATTGAAAATAAGGCTATGTTCCACCCCCCAAAACTACGGCCGTAGTTCTGCGGCGAGAACTACGGCCGTAGTTTTACGTAGTGTCAACATAGCCTTAGGCCATGTTCACACTCAGTAAGAGACCGGCCGTTCCATGACCCGGCCGGTTACGGGGGGCGCGGACTCAGAATCCGTGCGATTTGTCATTTTTTCAGCTGTGGTGGCGTAGGTTTTCGGCTGTGCGCTGTGCGCATAAATCTCCGTAGCGCCGGAGATGCGGGGACATTTATAAAACCGGCGTAAAAAATGCCGGACTTCATAAATGTCCCCCCAAGTGTATACACTGTGGCAGGGATTCCCTCAGGCTGCTAAACTACGTAAGTGTCGCGGAAATCACGGCCGTTGTAACAATTTTCCGTGGCACTTACGTAGTGTTAACATAGCCTTAGGCTGCATTCACATATTTTATAAAATTTGTACTTTTAGGCTATGTTCACACTACGTATATGTCTGGTCGGACATATACTGGTGAAACTCCGGCCGGGGATTTACGTAAGTTTACGTATTTACGTAAATTTACGTAGCGATCTGACAGCGGTCTTTTACTCGGATATCTTCGGCTAGCCCCGGACACCCCACAGAACCTTTTGGATTGGCAAATCAAAGTGGAAAAATGAAGAAATCACCACTACATACGGGACCGCATGTTACGCTACGGGCGTAAGTTACAGCATTTCCGTCCTGAAACAATGGTCTGGTTCATTTTTTACGGCGCCACGTACGATCCTCACGTAAGTTCTTACATAGTGTGAACTGTGCAGCCGTAGATCGTATACTTTCCATTGTTTGCAAACTACGTAAATCTCCGGCCGCTTATTTACGGAACGTGCTACGGCCGGAAACTTACGTAGTGTGAACATAGCCTTAGGTTGTATTCCAATTCTTCTGGGAATACTGTTATTTGTGTTATAACGGCTGTTATTATTAAATAAATGCTGGTATTTGGATTTAAATGGCACAAAAAAAGACGCTGTAGGAACAGAGCCTTAGGTATAGAACGCCTGTATAACTCCTTAAAATGTTCCTACTTTAAAGCTATGTTCACACGCTGTTTTCATTTTTATTATTTTCAATATATTTAAATTAATTTTTATGCTTTTTATTGTAATGTATTGCCCCCCCCCAATGTTTTATTAAAGTACTCTATTGCTTTATTATGCATTTCTGCAATGCAGCCCCAGCAGCAGCAGTGGCGGAGAGAGGAGGGGGGGACAGAGTCGGGACTAAGAGCAGACAGCTGGGCGGCATGAGAATCGGGAGGCTGCGGTGTATTTATTGGGGCACATGGGGGCAGCTAGAACACAGGACACGGGGCGCCAGAGGGACATCCCCCAGGACACAGGGGAACACTGCCCTGCCATAAGACAGGCGATAGTATTATACTGGGGGACGGGGATACCGGCACCACAACTGTGCCAGGGGAAGCAGCAGCTGGTGGTCACATAGTGGCCCTAGTCACACACTCTAGTTCCCAGTTGCAATGTCCAGTGCCCAGTCCTGACATCATCCCCTCCAGCGGCCATGGCACAGCTCTGGGAGTTTAAGTGGGTTGTGATGTCACCATATTAGCAAGACTGCAAGACGTCAGGTAGAAGTAAGTGCAGGAAAAAAATTTATGTGCATTTCCTGTAATAAGCGTATATTGGTAATTTGTATAACTTTAAGGGTGCCTTCACACCTACCCTATCGCAGTAGAAAATCCGCTGCGGATCAGCAGCAGATCCGCAGCGGATTTAACTAAATGAATGAACACAGCACTAAATCCGCACTTACAAATCTGCTGCGGATCCGCAGCGGATTTGACAGTGCGTATTTAATGCTGTGTTCATTCATTTAGTTAAATCTGCTGCGAATCTGCTGTGGATCCGCAGCGGATTTTCTACTGCGATACGGTAGGTGTGAAAGCACCCTAACAGAAATTTTGTCCGAACATACATTTTGATTGGTGGTGTCTCAGTGCAGAAACCCCGACAAATCAGTAGTTTCAGTGAGGAGAAGCAGCCCTCAGCACTTCATGAACTTGGCAAAGCCTCATTGACACTTTGTACCGTAAAAAAGCATTTTTCTGTGGTATGGAAGCACAGACAGATATATAAGGGTACTATGTGTCTCTTTGTCTATTCCCCAGCTATCACTGATCTCCATCCAGCTTATGTCGATGCCCCAGTATACGTATAGAGGGCTCTCCAGATATGCTGAATGGAGTTCTCAACCGGCAGAGGAATAAAGCACTTAAGAGCTTCTGCCTTCTCGCTCTTCTGATTATTTATAAGGCCATAAAGTAATATCTTCTTCCATAGGTCAGATTGGTCCATGTCTTACAAGAAACGTTTGCCTTCCTACTATAATGCATTGTTTATGATGCCCCAGCAATTAGCTGTAACTTAAGAACCCAGCAATTGTAGTAGCGCCCCCACAGGGAAAATAAAGCATTACATGGGTCCAATGTAACTATGGACTTACTGAGTCCTTCCGAGAGGTTACCTGCTCTGTGCTCTGGCTGATTGATAGAGCCTGTATATGAGGGTTCCTCTCTATTAACTCTGTATGGCCTGATAGGGTATTCTCTAAAACTGACAACTCTATAAATATCTCCAAGGTGATGTCACAAAGGCATTGTGTAAAAAAGTCAACCTGGTTGACGGTCAATGAATCACTTCCCTGCACTGTAAGAGTGGTGCCATTATGCCTGTTAAGGCTACATTTTACACCTTTGGAGTTTTATCATTGTAATGCATTACATTTAGTCATCAAATTGTTTGTGTTTTATGGTAAATTTCCCTAGATGATATTTATGATGTGGATGGGGCTTTTTAGCAGCATTGTAAAGAGCTGTTAACCTGTTCCATTGTCAAAGCCTAAAATGTACATAAAAGGTTTAACCAAGTTTTACAGTTCCTGCTTGGTACAATGAGGGTGGATTGTTTTACATTCTGAACATGCTGTAGTCGGTTTACAGCTGCCACGAGCAGGTCTGAATTCCTAAAGTTCAAACCACTTAAGAAGAATGACATCCTCAATGTGAATTAGCTGACAAGGCAAAAGAAGTGAAATGTTTTGTTTATCTTTCTGGTGAAATGGAGATAGGGAGCAGGATATGGTTGTCAGCCGAGGACATTTACTATAATTAACGCTCAATACTACAGCTACCTGTTTATGGAAGACGTAAAGGGGTTATACCACGAAGAACACTTGTCACCTATTCACAGAATGTATCATCACTGGTCCATCATTACCAATGATCACTGCAACAGAATTCTTGTTCCTACCTGCTGAGTGACTACAGTAAAGAAGAGATTGAATGAAATGATGGTCCCTTATGCAACTCCATTGACTTTACCGCAATCTAAATTCTTTTACATGGCCCATCAACTACAATGCTCTATTGAGAAGAAGAGCTCCTAATCCTGTTCCTTGTGCTACTTTAGCTTTTCTCTAGATCACTTTAGCCTGTGTTGAAACACTGAGATCTGACAATATACAGATGTAGCAGCCACAAACATCAATGGTGGGCACAAGTTGGTTTCCATTGCATGCTAAGCTAAGGTAATGCACAACTGGATGTAGGTGCAGGAACAAAACTTCTATCTACAGCTGGACTCCCTGCTAGAGAGCAGTGCTGCGTTCACTGCAGGCATCCTCCCACAAATTACATTCTCCTTTCTGGGAGTTAGGGTTCAGATATTCATCGGGTCTACCCATAAAGCAACAAGCCCCCTCTGGGGTGTCGATGTATCCAATAAGGTGCCAGGAACACACTGTGGCGCTTGCAGGAAAGCGGGCGGGAGTGCTAAAATTGGATACTCCTATATAGGGGCCCCTTCAATATAAATGGAATAAAAGAAAACTAAAAGGTGATGGCTGAACCCGTACTATTTTGCCAGCACTATCCCCAACAAGAGGTTAGGAACGTAATTAAAAGTCATAAAAAGATTTATTTGTTATAAATGCATATATGACGTGTTTCAGGAACCATGTTTCCTTCCTCGGGTTCCATGGTAATGCTTTATCCATAGTGACGTAACATCCTGTGCTTATATGGAGAAGCATCATGTCAGATTTTTAACAACTTAGTAATGGGGTTAGTATTAGAGATGAGGGAACTGGGTTTGGGTTCAAGTCGATCCTAACCTGAACGTTCGGTATTTGATTAGTGGGGGGCTGCTGACCTTGGATAAAGCTCTAAGGTTGTCTGGAAAACATGGATACAGCCAATGACTTTATCCATGTTTTCCACATAGCCTTAGGGCTTTATCCATCTTCAGCAGCCACCGCTAATCAAATGCCGAAAGTTCGGGTTCGGATCGACTCAAGCATGCTCGAGGTTCGCTCATCTCTAGTTAGTATATTTTATGTACTTTATGTTTTTTTTTTCTTTCCCAAAATGAATAGTGTAAAGTACTATCAGTAATTGTGTAAAAGTGTTTTTATAGGGAAAGAGGGGGATTTAAGCATACAGTATTAGTATACACACAATGCAAATCACATCAATGTCCTGCAAAATGCAAAAATAAAAGGTAGCCTGGGATGATGCGCTGGTGCCAAGGGACAAGAGACTGTCAGTCGATACTGCAGAAATGGGCTGGATCGGTCATTAGTCATGTCAAGTAAAAGGGAATAAGGGAACTGGAGACTGAAGTAACAAAGAAAGCCTCTAGTTACCAATATCTTTACTATGCTTTGCGATCAGCTTGTATGTACAGAACTTCTCTGCATAGAAGATCTTATAGATTCAGGATTAGTGGCCCTTTAAGTGTAAACCATCACATGCACGGACTATATACTCGAAAGAAGATAAAAGTTCTGCGGGGCCGCTAACAGCAATACATCCACTCTGATTGTTTGCTCATTTACTCAGCTTAGCTGAGACTATATTCTTTATAATCCATGACCATTTGCCTGAAAGCTTGGTTGTGTACTAAACAAGGTCCTTCACCTTTATTCTAAATCAGCCAAAGAAAATGGATCTGACGGGTAGAAAATGAGAGATATGCTTGGTCAGTGACTGGCATCAACATGGTCACTGCCCCCAGCCCACAAAGGTATCAGTCAGACTGACTGCAGACTAAATGGCTTAAGTGCAGCTTGATCTGCAGAATGATAAGCAGACAGCCAGAGAGCCAGGGAGGTGAAGAAAATGCCGGATAAAAATAGCAACTTTCCTAAAAAAAATCCTCCTTATCTTGTTACATTATCAAGACGGCATCGACATTGCACAAATACTGTATAACATTTGTAGTTTTTACCTACATTTCTGAGCTTCATCATGTATGTACACTGTGTAAGTCTGAGGAAAAAACAGCACAGCCTATAGGAGCATATCTGGATGGGGTCCCGAACAGCTGCACAATACTTCTCTGGAATATATCTCTCAGTAGTGTTTGATTCATAGAGCTGCACATAGCCAATGAACTAGTTGCCCTACATATAAACATTTTCTCTATCTATCTATCTATCTATCTATCTATCTATCTATCTATCTATCTATCCATCCTCCGGTTAACTAAAAAATTTCAACCAACAACTGGTGAAATGAATAACACTAATTGATTTACACCTGTCAATCATCTATTAGACAGCAAGGGAACAGAGGTTGATGCATTGGAAGCAGGAAAAATGGGCAAGCATAAGGATCTAAGCAACTTTGACAGTAAGTACTGTATGTTACCAAAATGGCAAGTCTTGTGGGATGCTTACAGCATGTACTGGTTGTATCAACCAAAAGTGTCCTAAAGATGGAGGACTGGACAATCAGCAACAGGGTTATGGGTGCCCAAGGCTCATTAATGTGGACTGGGAATGATGGCTAACCCCGGTCTGATCCCATAATAAACCTTCTGTCTGTCTATCTATCTATCTATCTATCTATACAAAAGCAGATAGCCACAGAACACCAATGTCAAGTGAATGTATAGTTTACTTAAAAAAAACACAAAAATGCAGAGTTTATTTGTATTCTTCTTGGATGTAATAAACAACACTTTGGGGGAGATTTATCAAAGGGTGTAAAATTTAGACTGGTGCAAACTGCCCACAGCAGCCAATCACAGCTCAGCTTTCCTTTCAGCACTGCCTAAAGCTGAGCTGTGATTGGTTGCTGTGGGCAGTTTGCAACCAGTCTAAATTTTACACCCTTTGATAAATCTCCCCCTTTATGTCAGTGTGCTGCAGATATCTACTGTATTCCTGTTTTCCAGGCAGGACTCGTGCTATCTCCACCTTCTCCATGGAACAGGAACACAGCGGAAATTAAATGGCGATGGTTTAGGTTCGTAAGAACCCGAACCTCGGCCAGGTTTGCTCATCTCTAATCCTGAGCCAAGGGACTTACACCACTAGCACCCACACCAATGGGACTGGACATGCAGCTTTTTTTTTTTCTTCTATCTCATCTTGCATTAAAAGAAAAAAATGTAACAATATATTAACCACCGATGAAAAGGCCCTTTAAGCAACAAGCATTGCTAGAAAAGCTCAGTCGTCCGATAACATTTTGAGCTGAACTATAAATCAATGTTTACTGGCCGCACACCTCCCTGTGTAAACAGGAGACGTGCAGCCGATAACAATCTATATGAATGGCCGCACAAACGATACAGGGATCATTCATTGGTCCCGACTGCTCGATTAGTTGTGCCATATTAAGGCACTGCCAACAAGCACTGATCTCACTGAAAACAAGCACTAGTTCAGCATGTGCCTCCTGCCAGCGTTTTGTCATTTTCTTATTGTGTCATGTTTCCCGCTCTGATGTATCTTTGCAGGGTTGCAACTGTGGTGCACTGTTCTTCAACGAAAGTCCCTGCCCCTTTCCCTGCTTACCTTCGCCTTCACAGCCTTGCTCCTACACATCGTAATGTGACCTATAGGGCCTAAGAACATGTTATTTAAGCTATTTAAGGGACCATCAGCTTTCCCCATGCATCCACACTTGCTATTTCCCCTTAAGGGACATTTACCCAACATCCCATACAAAAATTGTTTATTCCCATTGTCCATTTGAGAAGGTGTTTTAACCTAATTTTGCTATCTCATGTTCTCCTGTATGCCTGTTTCTTGGATTATTGGATTGCTGATGTGAACCTTGATCATCTGCCTGTATTGGACTATGTCTCTGCCTCATCCTTGGTTCTGTTCTACCAGTGTATGTCCTGGTATACTTACTGGGTCATTTCCCAACTTCTCTTTAGACAGTTCTTTAAGCTTCTGGTATAGGTTAAGCATAGGGTCTCATAGTGCTGCCTCTTACTATATGGTATATTCCATCCTAATAGACTATGCATTTTGCTTACTGTGAAAAAATAAAATAGTGTTTTCATTGTACATCTATACAACCCATCGCTTCCTTCATATAAATATAGACATATCTAAGAAATTATCTTTACACGTTGTCTTTTTCTCCCTATAAAGGTCTTTTGATTAGATGAAAGCGCTAAGACATTGTGCATGTCTTTCAGGTAATCCCTCGCCTTTCCATTTATAAAGTCTATACAATGTATGTGAAACAATGCTCGACCTATGAAGAAAGATGAGATCCCACATGTGCCCTTTACGGCTTCCCAATGATAGATTGTAATCAGCCTTACTGTATGCGTTAACAAAGCCTCGATAGGTGAACATTTGCCCCATACAATGTACACATTATTATTTGCATTACAATGACATTGTTAAAGAGACACTCGCTTCTGCGTGCCTGGAGGTTATGTTACAGCTACTAATTGTGGTAAAACCTTGTGAAGTAGACATAGGGAAAGCAAGTGCATGTCAGCAGAATAATGACAGGAGGACAATCCCTAGGACCTCCATCAATGTGCACTGTGCGCGAGAAGATTCCAGTCATGTATGTAGGCATTATTAGAATGATCACGCCGAAAACCAATGTACTTTCTCTATATAAGAAATAGTTACATTCATTTCCGTAAAAATATTATTTATCTTCCATTTAGATGTCATTAGCGAGTTGAGCGAGTACTAATATGCCTAAATGCTTGTTACTCAAGTTGAGTATTTTCAAATGCTCCAGTGCTTTGTTTGATTTGAGTAACACACCCCATTAACTGCAATGGGAGACTCAACCTCCTATTAAACAAAGGGGAAGATGTCTGTTGCACCTGAAAACCTGAGAAAGTGAGGAAACAGCGCAAAAATGGAATGGAAACAGCAGAGGGAGCATGCATGGATGCATCTAAGACTCCCAGGTCACTGTATTAAAAGGATTTTGGATAAGAGAGGGCAATATTGTAGACCAGCCTGTGCTTCAGGACTACATAGGAGCTACTCCCACAACTCCTGGCATTACTCCTGCAACACCTCCTGCCATTACTCCTGAAACACCTTCTGGAATTACTCCTGAAACACCTCCTGTATATACTCCTAAGCACTTCCAGATATTACTCTTACAACACCTCCTGGTATTACTCTTATAACGCCTCCTGGCATCCTGGCATTACTCCTGAAACACCTTCTGGAATTACTCCTGAAACACCTCCTGGATATACTCCTAAGCACTTCCAGATATTACTCTTACAACACCTCCTGGAATTACTCCAACAACACCTCCTGGGGATGCTTCAAAGCACCTTCTGGTATTACTCTTATAACACCTCCTGGCATCCTGGCATTACTCCTGGGACACTTTCTGGAATTACTTCTGCAACACCTCCTGGCATTATGCTTACAACACCTCCTAACAGTAAACCTACACCACCTCCTGGAATTACTCCTGCAATACCTCCTGACATTATGCCTACAGCACCTCCTAACATTACACCTACAACACCTTCTGGAATTACTCCTACAATACCTCCTGGTTATACTCCTGAAGATCTCCTGGTATTACTTCTGCAACACCTCCTGGCATTACTTCTGCAACACCTCCTGGCATTACTTCTAAAACACCTCCTGGCATTACTTCTAAAACACCACATGGCATTACTTTTGCTATACACTGTCCAACCTGCAACCTTGTAGCAATTGCAAAACTACAATTCTCATCATGCCTGTAGAGTCAAAGCTTTAGCTTTGTCTGTGCAAGTATAATGGAAATTGTAGCTTTGTAACAGCTATAGGGCCCCATGTTGGACACCTCTGGTTAGGTGCTACTTGCGACAACAAAGGAAGAATTTCTGATAGCTCCAATGCATTTTCATTGATGTTCTCCCATGTTTTCTAACAGTACCTCTGCACATATCTACATCCCAGTGCAGGTCTCCATTTCCCATTAAAGTGAAATAAGAGAAACATGGAATGGACCCTCTCTCTCCAGGGACCCCATACTAGCTATATCTATTAATACATATGTCATTGACTATGAGGACTGCCATTGTTAATATAATGAGAACTGTAAGACATCGATGTAACTTGGAAACCAAGAGGCGTGGACCAGAATGGGCATTTACGACCAATAAAGACTTCACTGTACCAGTCAGTGGGGGTGCTAGACGCCATTAAACTAATATATATATATATATATGACCGTCTCAATCCACATCAAATTTTACTTCATAGGTTGTCGAAAATCTCATGTCTAGATTGGCACCCTTCAACTTTTGGCTTTTTCCAAAGCTAAGTTCATCTTTGAAAGGGAAAATATTTCAGACCATCAATGAGATCCAGGAGAATACAGGGAGGCAGCTGACGGGGATTACAACAAAGGATTTTGCAGAGTGTTTTAGAGATGCTGGGAGAACTGTGTGAGGTCCCAAGGTGAATACTTTGAAGGGGATTGAGGCGTCATTGTCCTACGAAATGTTTCTTGTATCTTTCTCAGTAAATCTCTCTAGTTTTGATATTACATGGCTGCATACTTTCCAGACACACCTGGTATATTGCTCAATGTTGTTTATCCAAAATCAATAACATTTCAATATATTCTCCAAAGCTTTTTATTCCTTTGTCTAGTTCACCAATATAATGTTAGATTTGTTAACATTTGTGAAAAGCTTTAGTCCTAACAGTTCCATTCTGTATATCTAATCTATAATGCAAGACCATGTTTAAAAGCAATATGAAGAAACAGATGACTTGGGCTCAGCATCCCCTGTGGGAAGTCTATTATGGAATATAATGTTTTCTTCAATGAATCAACAGCAGAAAGATTTTCTTATTGTAAACTCTGGACCTAATCATCACCAAAAAGGAGGCATCCGCTGAAATCATGAGCCATGCTAAAACAAAGCCTAGAAGCTACAGTCATGTGATTAACCCCTTACAACCGCAGCCAATAGTCACCTTTCTAACATGGATTTTTTTTTCTTTTTTAATATGTTTTTGTTTTTTAATTAGATGTATGAAACCTCAGTTACCTCCCAATGTGATTCCTGCTGATCAAGAGGGATGTCACCTGCTGCCTTTCTTTCCCCAGTCCTATCTATTGCCTTTTACATATATTCCATCATATTCCTCATATATAATTTTTGCATTAGATAAAGCAGAGAGATGTATGTAAACTGTCTTGGTTCTTGGTGTTATAATGATGTCATAATTTAGATGGTGTAAATATATTTGGTATCGCTATGCATGGGAGTGTACTCAAGGTATAGACTATTGATGGATGCAACCATCTTAGAACAGAAAGCACATTGTTCAGATGGGTTCAGGCAGAATTACATTACCGGTGGCTTGAAAAGTTGGATGCAGCCCTAGGGAGTCCTGGAAAACATGGATACAGCCAATGGCCATAGCCATGTTTTACAGGCAGCCTTAGGCCTTATTCACATGATCCATGCCGCGATCCACGCTGTGATGACTGGAGGAGGATCGCGGCATGGAGATGACAGGAGTGCAGAAGACAGGAGCGCAAGAGACCACTACTCGCCTACTCTTTCTGTGGCGGCCGGCTCACATGTTCCCTGACACTTGGGGAAGTAGGCGAGTAGTTGTCTTCTGCACTCCTGTTATCTCTGCTTTCAGGCGGGGGGGGGGGGGGGAGGAGATCCGTGCCGTGATCCGCACTAGGACATGTCCTATGTTTTTGTGCTGCGGCTCGCCGCGGGGATCGTGGAACGGATCGTGAGAATGGCTGCATTCATTTTAATGGTTCCTAAAATTGTTTGTGATCGTGGATCCGCGAACATGGACAATTTTATGGGACGTGTGAATGCAGCCTCAGGTTTGCATCCATCTTCTGCAGCCACTGGTATTTAAATGCTATATGTTCGGGTTTAGATAAACCCGAGTGTGCTTGAGATTCACTCATCTATATTTCCTTATATTAGACATAAAGAATATGAAGTTACAAAGTAAAAACAAGGCCAGAACTACGAAACACAGTATCCTTCTAAGCACTACAATATTACTTACACCTATACTATGGCTGGGTTCACACTACGTATATTTCAGGCAGTATTTGGTCCTCTTGTCAGGTCCTCATAGCAACCAAAACCAGGAGTGGATTGAAAACACAGAAAGGATCTGTTCACACAATGTTGAAACTGAGTGGATGGCCGTCATATAATGGTAAATAACGGCCATTATTTCAATATAACAGCCGTTGTTTTAAAATAACAGCAAATATTTGCCATTAAATGGCGGCCATCCACTCAATTTCAGCATTATGTGAACAGATCCTTTCTGTGTTTTCAATCCACTCCTGGTTTTGGTTGCTATACAGCCTCAAACATACAGCCTCAAATATACATAGTGTGAACCCAGCCATAGGCTATGTTCACACTACGTATATGTCCGGCCGGATATGTTAAACTCCTGCCTGGAATTAACGCAAGTTGCGACCGGCTACGTACGGACCGCAAACTTACGTCCCGTAGTCTACTTACGCTTACCGAGCACCCTACGTAGCGATCTGACAGCGGTCTTTTACTTGGAAATCTTCGCCTAGCCCCAGACACCCCACAGAACCTTTTGGATCGGCAAAGAAAAGTGGAAAAATTAAGAAATCGCCACTACGTACGGGACCGCATGTTACGCTACGGGCGTAAGTTACGGCATTTTCGTCCTCAAACAATGGTCTGGTTCATTTTTTACGGCGCCGCGTGCGATCCGGGCGTAAGTTCGTACGTAGTGTGAACTGTGCAGCCGTAGATCGTATACTTTCCATTGTACACAAACTACGTAAATCTCCAGACGCTTATTCACGGAACGCGCTACGTCCAGAGCCTTACGTAGTGTGAACATAGCCATACAGTGGTGCTCTGCAGGTATGATTTTCAAGTCTCTGATATATTGCAAATGAAGACAGGAATAACTTGTGACACCAAAATCCAGCTCTGAAAAATATTTATTATAGCTTAGCAGTACCCAGACAGTGGATAGGCCATATGTCCATGTGCTATAACCGCTGAACTGATATAAACATCTTGCTAAATTGAATTTTGGTGAGTACCACAAGTTTTTCCTGGCTTTTGCTGCAATAAATAGTATGAAGAATTAGGAAACTCTAAGGGCTAGTTCACATGGAGTAAAACTGGCGGAATTCCGTGGCGAAACCCTCTGCCACAGAATCCCGCCAGCCTCTCATAAAGGCAGTCTATAGGAGGGCTTGCGCGCCTCCTCTCTCCACGCCTCTCTACTTGAAAGAATTGACATGTAAATTTTTCCGCGCGGAGAGAGGAGGTGCAAGCCCTCCCATAGACTGCCTGTATAGCATGGAGGCTAGCCGAATTCTGCCAGTTTTACTCTGTGTGAACTTATATATCATGCAAATAAAATAATGATAATAATAATAACAACAACAACAACAACAATAATAATTCTTCTTCTTCTTCTTATTATTATTATTATTATTATTATTATTATTATTATTATTATTATTGTAATTCTTCTTTTTCTAGTTAAACTTATCACATAGGTATCCAAACCCAAAATAGATATCCAAGTCATGAATTGGTTAATCCAACTCAGGTCTTGAACAGTGGATGTTCAAAAAGTTGCAATGTATTCTCAGTGTCTAATAATAGAAATAATATTATCAATAATCATCATCCCTTTCATCATCAATCTAGTTCATTTGATGTAATGCTACCCCCATATTCCCAGGCTCTTTGTTGGTTTAGCCCACCTCTGCACTCAGTGTATGTGTCTACCAAATAGATGGAGCCGACTCTGTTTAACAGCTAGCCCCAGGGTATAATAAATGAATAAATCCTGAATAAGTAACTAGTCACTGAGGATATGAAGGCTTCTATGCCCATGACCCTCTAGCCCATGTGTTTTTCTGACTGGATAAATGGTCAGTGGTACAGAACACCTCGCAGAGTAAACCGTGAGCGGCTGTTAATGGGCACACCAACTAGAAAATAAAGTGTGATTTGACTTTAATGACTTTGTTTTATCATGGGACACATTTATAATGAATTATATGACAGGCCAAAGCTCCCTATTGCTGCAGAGGAAACACATGAAAAATGAAAATGAGCTGAAAAAATATAGATATAACCCTGAATGGAAGCTGCTGTGGATAAAAGAAATTATATTACAACCTGCTGGAATGTAAAACAATATGTGTTCTATTGGCATGGCTGTAAAAAATATTTATATAAAATTCTAATTGTGATGTCAGAGCCTCATGATTATACAGAGTCGAGTGACTGATATGCTACAGATCACTTTTAGGGGTCTTCCTCTGCTTGTGTCAACCACTGATTAAAGGGGTGTTTCATCTCATTAAGTATTGGCATATTGCTAGTGTGAACAACCTTATGACATGTGGGGTCTGGGCTTTGGTACCAACACCAATCCTTAGAAAGTAGAGATCACAAAACTGATCCAGTCCTGCTGTTTCTTCACTGGTTTTCTTTGCATCATAATTCACACCTCAGCTGCTGCAGAACATCATAATACACACCTCAGATGCTGTAGAACAATATAATACACACCTCAGCTGCTGCAGAACCTCATAATACATACCTCAGATGCTACAGAACATCATAAACGCAGCTCAGCTGCTGCAGAACATCATAATACACACCTCAGATGCTGTAGAACAATATAATACACACCTCAGCTGCTGCAGAACCTCATAATACATTCCTCAGATGCTGTAGAGCATTATAATACACACCTCTGCTGCTGCAGAACCTCATAATACATACCTCAGATGCTACAGAACATCATAAACGCAGCTCAGCTGCTGCAGAACATCATAATACACACCTCAGCTGCTGCAGAACATCATAATACATTCCTCAGATGCTGTAGAGAATTAAAATACACACCTCTGCTGCTGAAGAACCTCATTATACATACCTCAGATGCTACAGAACATCATAATACATACCTCAGCTGCTTCAGAACATCATAATACATTCCTCAGATGCTGTAGAGCATTATAATACACACCTCTGCTGCTGCAGAACCTCATAATACATACCTCAGATGCTACAGAACATCATAATACATACCTCTGATGCTGTAGAGCAGTATAATACACACCTCTGCTGCTGCAGAACATCATAATATATACCTCAGATGCTGTGGAGCATTATAATACACACCTCAGCTGCTGCAGAACATCATAATACATACCACAGATGCTGTAGAGCATTATAATACTCACCTTTGCTGCTGCTGCAGAACCTCATAATACATACTTCAGATGCTACAGAACATCATAAACACAGCTCAGCTGCTGCAGAACATCATAATACACACCTCAGCTGCTGCAGAACATCATAATACATTCCTCAGATGCTGTAGAGCATTATAATACACACCTTTGCTGCTGCAGAACCTCATAATACATACCTCAGATGCTACAGAACATCATAATACATACCTCTGATGCTGTAGAGCAGTATAATACACACCTCTGCTGCTGCAGAACATCATAATATATACCTCAGATGCTGTGGAGCATTATAATACACACCTCAGCTGCTGCAGAACATCATAATACATACCACAGATGCTGTAGAGCATTATAATACTCACCTTTGCTGCTGCTGCAGAACCTCATAATACATACTTCAGATGCTACAGAACATCATAAACACAGCTCAGCTGCTGCAGAACATCATAATACACACCTCAGCTGCTGCAGAACATCATAATACATTCCTCAGATGCTGTAGAGCATTATAATACACACCTTTGCTGCTGCAGAACCTCATAATACATACCTCAGATGCTACAGAACATCATAATACATACCTCAGATGCTGTAGAGCAGTATAATACACACCTCTGCTGCTGCAGAACATCATAATATATACCTCAGATGCTGTGGAGCATTATAATACACACCTCAGCTGCTGCAGAACATCATAATACATACCTCAGATGCTGTAGAGCATTATAATACTCACCTCTGCTGCTGCTGCAGAACCTCATAATACATACTTCAGATGCTACAGAACATCATAATACATACCTCAGATGCTACAGAAGATTATAATACACACTTCAGCTTCTGCAGAACATAATAATACACACCCCAGATGCTGCAGGACATTATAATACACATCTCAGATGCTGTAGAATTATATAATACACACCCTAGCTGCTGCAGAACATCATAAACACACCTTAGCTGCTGCAGAACATAATAAATGCACCTCAGAAACTGCAGAACCTTATAATACACAACTCAAATGCTGCAGAACATCATAATAAATACCTCAGATGTTGAAGATCATCATAAGACACATCTAAGCTGCTGCAGATCCTCGTAATACATACCTCAGCTGCTGCAGATCGCCATAATACACACCTCAGCTGCTGCAGGTCCTCATAATACACACCTCAGCTGCTGCAGATCCTCATAATACACACCTCAGCTGCTGCAGATCCTCATAATACACACCTCAATTGCTGCAGATCCTCATAATGCACACTTCAGCAGCTGCTGCAGATTCTTATAATACACACCTCAGCTGCTGCAGAACATTATAATATACACCTTAGCCACTGCTGCAGATCCTCATAATACACACCTCAGCTGCTGCAGAACATCATAATGCACACCTCAGCAGCTGCTGCATATCCTCATAATATGTACCTCAGCTGCTTCAAAACATTATAACACACACCTCAGCTGCTGCAGATAAAAATAACACACACCCCAGCTGCTGCACAACATTGCAATTCCCAATTAAGATTACATCCATGGCTGTCAGGTAAAACCAACTTTAGCTGTTTAACCCCTTACATACTGTGATCACTGACTGTGGCATGTCAGTGATCAAAACAAAGGCAGGGTGGGCTACACTTGGACCTTCATCAGGGTTACCTATGATGTGATAAAAGGAGCTGATGGATATGTCAGCTAGGGGCCTAGAAAAGGCTCTGTGGCTGCTTATTGTAGTTTCCTAGTGGACTGTTACATTAGGTATAGCATAGTAAGACCCTTTAAAAATTGAAGGCCTGTCTTCAGGGTTGGTCCCTCAGTATCTTATTGGTGAGATCCTGACACCCACCATCCCAGCTAATATGCTGTCATAAAGAGTCACTGCACCTAAATGTACAGTGTGAACAGAGTCAGAAGCCTTAACTCTGTTCATCGTGTAGTGATTATGCTGGGTTATTGCAGCTCATCTTTCATTAAAAAGAATGAGAGCCGTCAATGCAAGCATGACTGCATTATCCCGTAGGTTCTGTTCACATATGTTTCTGTTTTGATGGGCAATATAACAGAGGTTATTCACAAAAATAAATAAATAAATAAATAAATCTTTCAAATCAACTGGGGACAGAAAGTGCCAGAGATTTATAATTAACTTCTATTAAAAAATCTCCAGTCTTCCAGTACTTATCGGCTGGTGCATGTCCTGCAGGAAGTGGTGTATTCTCTTTAGTCTGACACACTACTCTCTGCTGCCACCTTCTGTCCATGTCAGGAACTGGAGCAGGAGAGGTTTCTATGGGGATTTGCTGCTGCTCTGAACAGTTCCTGACATGGACAAAAGTGGCAACAGAGAGCACTGTTTCAGACTGGAAATAATACACCACTTCCTGCAGGACATACAGCAGCTGATAAGTGCTGGAATACAGGAGATTTTTTAATAGAAGTAAGCTACAAATCTCTGGCACCAGTTGATTTTAAAGAAAAAAGGTTTTGGTGAACAATCCTTTCAGCCGCTAGAGATAACTGAGCCTGCCGAATGTTAGGGTTCGCACAAATCCCAAAAGATCGGCATTTGAATTACGCTGCCTTAAAACATGGATACAGCCACCAGTCCTCAGGCTGCATCCCCCTTCTCCAGGCAGCAGGATTTAAAAGACAATGGTTTAGGCTTCAAGCGAATCCAATCTTTTGCCAGGTTCACTCATCTCTACCAGCCATGTGATGATTGTGTCTGGCCAGCCCAATACATAAGGATACGATTCTCACTCTGTCATTGGTTTTTAGAAACATTGATGGGTCACATACCCTTACAATATGTAATACTTGATTTTGAGGCTCTTGTCAACCATGAAATATAAATCTTAATAAAATATCTGATCAATAACCAGCATTGCCATAGCCAGTGATTGTGGCTATTATGGGATAGTCCCATAGGCTGACTCAGACGATTCAGACCATTCTGAAAATAACTCAGGAGCCCCAGTCAGTCCTATTAATACTGGATAGAAGCCCTTCTGGCAAATGTCAGCCTTGTCAGCTTCCAAGTACTGGACTGATGGCAACCCTGCATGACCTACCTGAAAGCCGTGTATCCCCTTTCATGTTACCTGAATACTGTCTGACTGTGCCAGTCACCTAGGCTGTCATAACATAGGATGCCTACTGCTTCTTACCTTGGGGCCAGGTGCATTACTATTGATGTGATTTTATTGTGACGTTGGATCAAACCAAATTTGAACAAAGCAGCAATTCCCTAAAGGTGTCATTAGAAAAGATGTATTGTGATATCTGAATGATTCTTCCTTCTTATATCATGTGGTTTTTATTTGGAATTTATACCAGCTTCCTATACAGCAGGCTCTTTTTAGAAAGTGTATTTCTTTTCCTCAAAAAAATTTAAAAAAACATTGTCTAAATTGCTGAATAAAAAAAGAAAACTTCCTAGACTTATTCCCTTTTCCCTCACTGCCGCTGCTTGTGTCCCCTTCTTCATCTGTCTATACTCTTGTGTGATTATATTATCATGTACTGCTGTAGTGCAGTGACCCATTGACCATAGTGACATCACTAGAGTGAGCCATGATGGGATAATTACTACAATATGGAGATGTGTAGGGAGCCTTAAAGGGGTACTCCTATCTCAACTATAGTTAAACTTGTAAACCACAAGTTAAAGGGGCACACAGGAGAGAATTTTTATTGCAGCTATATCACATCTATTGTTGATTTAGACTTCAAAAGATATAATGACAATGACAATTTAATTATATTAGTTCAGATGGGAATACCCCTTTAAAAAAAGTAATGAGGAAATTTATGCAGCTCACTGCAATAGCAAGATACAGATCCACATAAACATGATAGACAAGATAGGATCTTGCATGCCCAGAGCATAGGCGTATTTCATGCCATATTACAGTGTAGGACTGCCCAGGTATGAGGCCACCGTAACGTGGTGGGGTACTTTACACTGTTTGCAAATGGTAACTAAGAGCCTCATTATTTTTGTGGGAATTTTTTTTTTAGAAGTTGGGGGGGGGGGGGGTACTTTTAACTATTTTCATGTCTGTAGTGGGTCTGTATCTTGCCATTGCGGTGAGCTGTTGCATTTTTCTGTGTTTTTGTGTGTTTGCCATTTCAGCCATAGCAACGTGCTCCTGCCTAGTGTGAATGGTGTTCTAGGAGAGCTGACCAAATTTGTCTTTTTTTTCTGAGGAAATTTAGGTTGTCGTCGCAGATATTTCTTTCCAATGTAAATTCCGATCTGTGTTGCAAACAGACAAACAAATAAGTGACATTTCCCTTCTTTGATACGGAATCCAGATCTGCAGCACTGAAAATGAAAATCCATGGCAGAAATATGATATGCCACAAATTCTTACAGACTGTATGATTGGATAAATCCTCTGGGGGAAACATATCAGGTCACATAATGACTGGATTCTCTGGATCTGATGACATCACAGCCATTTGTGACATCATCCTGTAGATTTCTACGTCTTAGCATCAAGCTGCTGGGCTGACGTCTGGTCTACATGTACTCTTACTTACTGCACAGAAGCCAACTTTCCTACATAGCTGAGAGGCATCAAAACCCGTTTACCTTGAAAACCTTTTTGCTTTCAGTGATAAAACACTGTAACGCCTGGAGTAGTGGATCCACTGGACCGGCACCAGCGATGTCACAAACCTCACCAGGGAGCGGAGTCTAAGGGGCCGCTGGTTTTCACCAGAGCCCGCCGCAAGGCGGGATGGACTTGCTGCGGCAGGCGACCCCCAGGTCGCTACCCCTGGCTTGGTTGCTGGTGTCGGCAGGCGAGGCGTGGCAGGAGATGGCACAGGCAATGGTCTGCAGGTGAGAGCGCACGTGACAGGCTGGACACGGGAACAGGTGGAGTGACAGGGAAACAGGAACCAGGAACAGGGACTTGGGACCAGGTAACGGACAGGACTCAGGAACAGGGACTTGGGACCAGGTAACGGACAGGACACAGGAACAACAGGGAGCTGGGCCAAACGCTATGGGAAGCATGTAGAGGCTCCAACACTAAGGACAGGGCATGCTGGGATTTATAGGGGAGTGATTGGGTGCAACTACCAATTAGGAGCGCACTGCCCCTTTAAATCTGAGACAGCCGGCGCGCGCGCGCCCTAGGAGGCGGGGACGCGCGCGCCGGCCGGCACAGCGGGAGACAGGAGCGTGGAGAGGTGAGGCGCCCCCCGGGGCCGAGGTGACAGCAGCGCCGGGTCCCCGACTATGGACACCGGCTGCTGCATAGGGCAGGTAGCGGTCGCGGCGGCGGCCCGGAACGCGGGACGCCGCCGCGGCCGTAACAGTACCCCCCCCCTTTGGCCTCCCCCTCTTTCTTGCCTGCAAATGGCACAGGAAGCCACAAAGTCTTTGACATCTTGGGATAGGCTGGGCCACCAGTAGTGGCGAGAGATCCGTTGGCCGGTCTTACGGACTCCCGGGTGCCCGGCCTCCAACGAGGAATGTCCCCAGTTCAAAATACCTCTTCGAAGCGCAGGGTGAACATGAGTCTTTCCGGGGGGTACTCTCTGAAGAGTGGAGGTGACGACTGGTACTAGGCGATCAGGCGGTATAACGTGGCAAGGGACCTTCTGTAAGTTCTTCCGGTGGTGAGAGGACACGACCTTAGTCTTGGGTACGGGGAGAGGGTACACCTCGGCAGAGAAGGCATCCGCCGAGTCTTGGTCTTCTGCCGGTAGGCCGGATAGAGGCTTGGCCGGGACAGGAAATGACAAAATACACTTGGTCTGAGGTGACTTGAGACACTGGTGGGAACAGTCCTGACCCCAACTGAGAATCTCCCCGGTTCTCCAGTCCAGCTGAGGGGCATGTTCTTGTAGCCACGGGAGTCCCAGGAGGACCGCGGGGGAAGAATGGGGCAGAACGTAGAAGGATATCTCTTCTTGATGTGAAGGACCCACCTGGAGGACTAAAGATGCGGTCTGGTAGTACACACGGTCGGTAAGAATTTCGCCCGTGACCGAGGAGATAGTCAGGGGCCTGGCTAGTCGGGTCACGGGTAGCCGCCATCTTTGGACCAATGTTGCCGCAATAAAACTGCCTGCTGAGCCAGAATCGAGGAAGGCAGTAGTCTGATGATTTTGTCCTGAGGGAGTCCGGATGGAAACAGGCATAGACAGACTTGGAATGGTGGCATTCGCACCTAGGGACACCTGTCCCACCGGACCTAGGTGCGAGCGTCCTCCGGATGTTTGGGGACGTAGGGAACATCCCAGCCGGAAGTGATCGGAACCACCGCAATAGAGACAGAGATTCTGCTCCAGGCGCCGGATTCTTTCATCAGGCGTCAGGTGAGCCCGTTCCACCTGCATAGGAATCTCAGGAGAGGGCTGGGACATCGAAAGGTCAGGATTCTGGAAAACCGGCGCCAGCTGGGGGTGGCGACGGGAATGGGTTAGTAAATGTTCATGCCGAACCTCCTCCTCCCTCTCCGAAAAACGAGTATCAACTCGGGTGGCCAGTAGAATGAGTTCGTTCAGGGAGGTTGGCAGGTCTCGGGCAGCGAGCACGTCTCTCACTCGACTAGACAGGCCCTTCTTGAAGGTGGCCAACAGGGCGGCCTCGTTCCAGTCCAATTCAGCTGCCAGGGTGCGGAACTGGATGGCGTAGTCACCGACAGAGGAGCTGCCTTGAGAGAGGTTGAGGAGAGCAGTCTCGGCCGAAGAAGCACGGGCAGGTTCCTCAAAGACGGAGCGAAACTCGAATAGGAAGGCCCGGAGATTGGCAGCAACAGGATCATCACGGTCCCACAGTGGCGTGGCCCAGGCCAGGGCTCTACCCTCTAATAGGCTGATGATGAAAGCCACTTTAGAGCGCTCGGTGGAAAACTGACTACTCAAAAGTTCAATGTGCATGGTGCACTGAGTCAGGAATCCTCTGCACAACTTAGAGTCCCCAGAGTACTTGCTTGGGAGAGCCAGTCGGAGTGAAGAAGCAGCGTCAGGAGATGGTGTGCGCTGGGCAGTAGTCTGCTGCTGTAAGGCGGCAGTGAGTTGCTGGATCTGCTGTGACTGTTTCTGGATTTGTTGAGCCTGTTGCGCGACCACTCTGGCGACGTCACGGAGATCTGGCACCTCGCCGGGATCCATGGTTGGAGCCTACTGTAACGCCTGGAGTAGTGGATCCACTGGACCGGCACCAGCGATGTCACAAACCTCACCAGGGAGCGGAGTCTAAGGGGCCGCTGGTTTTCACCAGAGCCCGCCGCAAGGCGGGATGGACTTGCTGCGGCAGGCGACCCCCAGGTCGCTACCCCTGGCTTGGTTGCTGGTGTCGGCAGGCGAGGCGTGGCAGGAGATGGCACAGGCAATGGTCTGCAGGTGAGAGCGCACGTGACAGGCTGGACACGGGAACAGGTGGAGTGACAGGGAAACAGGAACCAGGAACAGGGACTTGGGACCAGGTAACGGACAGGACTCAGGAACAGGGACTTGGGACCAGGTAACGGACAGGACACAGGAACAACAGGGAGCTGGGCCAAACGCTATGGGAAGCATGTAGAGGCTCCAACACTAAGGACAGGGCATGCTGGGATTTATAGGGGAGTGATTGGGTGCAACTACCAATTAGGAGCGCACTGCCCCTTTAAATCTGAGACAGCCGGCGCGCGCGCGCCCTAGGAGGCGGGGACGCGCGCGCCGGCCGGCACAGCGGGAGACAGGAGCGTGGAGAGGTGAGGCGCCCCCCGGGGCCGAGGTGACAGCAGCGCCGGGTCCCCGACTATGGACACCGGCTGCTGCATAGGGCAGGTAGCGGTCGCGGCGGCGGCCCGGAACGCGGGACGCCGCCGCGGCCGTAACAAACACTAACTGCAGAAAGACAGTCACTCGAGCAGCGATAAATCATATATTATGCTTTAGGTCAAAAAGGTTTTTTTTTTCTGCTTCTATCTGGGTGTCTGTCACTGACACTGCAGTATTGTGATTTAGTGCTTGAAGTGTTGTCTCCTCATGTCACTGTCACTGTGCGCGTTCAGCAGCTGATTTGTTATGGTAAGTCAACTTGTCACTTAGACATGCGGAAGCAGTAAAACACAACAAATACTCCACCAATACTATTTCTGTGCAGATCAAAAGACATGTAAAGTCCAAGGATCCTCCTCACCTACGTCTTCTGCTCGCAAGTGTGTTAAAAAACATACACGCAAACCAAAATCAAAGCTGGGACTGACTTATGATGGATGATTTTACAATGTGCTTTAAATTCCATTATGTCATTTGCTACCAGCACATTAAATGTGGATGTTCTCCAGCATCTAGATAGTAAATTTTAGCAGGTTCTCTCTTAACATGTTTTGACCTTTGTTATGTTTTGTATTTTCTTAAGATGAAGATAAGTATATCACACATCTTACAGGAATTGACAGAAAAATAAGCAACTTCTTTTATATGGATTTAAAGAAGATTTCCACCCAAAATGTAAGAATTCTGTATAGTTTTAGAATGGGTGGATTATCGCCCCCTGCAGGACTTTTTGCAATTGAAAAAAAGTTGCTTTTCAGTTTAAAGAGTCCCTGTCAATAAGAATAACTTTCGACATGTTATTAGGCATACAAAAAAAAATTGGATTTGATTTTCTTGCAATTTTTCTTTTGTTTGTCTGTGTTACATGTGGGGGGAGGGGCTGCCTCCATTTGGCTTGTGCACTTCAATCAGGGACTTAGCTAGGATTAATGGGGTTCCATAGCAAAAAAAAAAAAAAACTGTACGGGGCCCCCTCCTTTACGCACAACACAAAGCACTGCATATATATAAATTTGGTGATGTGGCCAAAAAACAAAATCTCCTGAAGCCAAAGGCAGAAACCTGCTGCCTGCAGCCACAAGAGTGACTGGCAGAGCAGAGAGCCAATGGCTGCTTGCTCTGTCAGTTGACTGCATTTAACTGTAAAGGCCCATTAGGAGCCGTTATGGTTAAATACATAGGTGCAGGAGCAGACTACCTTCTGCTTAACCCCTAATGCACTGCTGTAAGTGACCCAATGTTAACTTAGATGCTGCAACACAAAAAAGGGTTAAAAAGTAGAAGACAAAGAGATCTCTGCTTCCATGCTGTGCAATGATAACTCTCATCTCTGCAGATCCGAGAACAGAGGTCAGGGGTTATCAGAGCAGTGAAGAAGAAATCTCCTTGTCTTCTGTTTTTTTAACCCTTTTTTTGTGCTGCAGCATCTAAGTGAACTTTGGGTTACTTACACACAGCATTACATAAGGGGTTAAGAAGAAGGAAACAGGATGGTTTTTATCTTCCCTGGGCATGCCCAGGCCCCCTTCCCCAAGGGCCCATAGTAGCTGCCTGGCTTTCCTGTAGGGTAGCTATGCCACTGACTCCACCCATTCCACCCAGGAGAGGCCATTGTACAGAGTACTGTGTATTTTCCACCCCTCTGAGTTTGCCTTAACATTGGTGGGATGTTACACACTATTTCATGAAATGAAATGGTATAGCAAGAAACTCATATTTTTCAATATTTTCCATAGCAGTTTTGCAATTCCAAATAGCTATATTAACCATATGTCTCGTCATTTGCAGCGAGCTGTTGCACTTTTCTGTTCTTATGTCATCAAGCATATTCAATGTTATTGATCACAGCGGGTCATTGCTGAGACCCATTGTGATCAAGGGATATAGCCCGGGAGAAAGCACGGCAGCAGCGTGACCCACTGCCTGGATGTATCTCATGATTGGCTAATTCCAACAACGTAAGATTATGGGGCTAAATAGTCATCCTTAGCGAGTCAATGGGGAGTGGATCGCGCAGCTGCTGCGGTCTCTCGCTAGTGATATCTCCTGATCACAGTGGGTATCAGCAGACTGGCTGCAATCAATAACTTTTGACATGCCTGCAAGGGGTGCTGCTGGACTGCTCTGTTTACATGGGAACAGACTTAACAATAATGTAGAATTAACCAAGAAGGAGTCATCCTATGTAAGCTTAACCACTGCAAATAGCCTACACATCCCAGTAAATTAAGTTTTGTAGTTGCACTTGTAATTGTAAGAGTTTTTAGAATCTCAGGCCCAACCCACAATAGTCTTAAGGCTACAAACCCACTTGGCGGGTCTGCAGCGAGCCCCCTCGCTGCGTATTTGCAGCGAGACTCGCTGCAGATCCCGGCCCTATACTTTTAATGGCAGACAAACACGCAGCAGGGATGTACATCCCTGCTGCGAGTTTGTCTGCAGCCCACCCCATTAACCCCCCGGCCGATATCTTCAGCAAGCCGGAGCGGGGACCAGGTGAAGTATATGCTCCAGCCAGCCGCCCGTAGCCCCGGCCGCCCGATCGCCCCCCCCCCCCCCCCCCCCCGCAGCACCGATCGCATGCCCCCCCCCCCCCGCAGCACCGATCGCACGCCCCCCCCCCCCCCCGCAGCACCGATCGCACGCCCCCCCCCCCCCAATCGCGCCCCCGCAGCTCGATCGCCACCCGGCAGCACCGATCGCCCCCCTCCCTGCAGCCCCGGCCGCCCGATCACCCCCCCCCAGCAGCGATCGCACGCCCCCCAAATCGTCCCCCCCGCAGCACTGTTCGCTTGCACGCCCCCCTGCAGCCCCGGTGCTGCCGGGGGGGGGGGGGGGGCGATCGAGCGGCCAGGGCTGCGATTGGGGGCGGCGTGCAAGCGATCAGTGCTGCGGGGGGCGTGCGATCGGTGCTGCGGGGAGGGGGCGATCGGGCGGCCGGGGCTGCGGGCGGCTGGCTGGAGCATATACTTCACCTGGTCCCTGCTCCGGCTTGCTGAATATATCGGCGGGGTTAATGGGGTGGGCTGCAGACAAACTCGCAGCAGGGATGTACATCCCTGCTGCGTGTTTGTCTGCCATTAAAAGTATAGGGCCGGGATCTGCAGCGGGGACTCGCTGCAGACCCGCCAAGTGGGTTTGTAGCCTAATGGAATATTGAGCATACATGTTTGAAGGAACTGGCAGGAAAGGGTGAGTATCAGGGCCCGGAGTAATGTCTGTGGTTTAGCCAATGCTAAAGTTTCCCTAGAAAAAAATTTCAAATGTTGGCAATAGAGATGAGCGAATACGATTCGATCGAGTAGGTATTCGATCGAATGTTGCGGTATTCAAAAGATTCAAATTCAATCGAGTAGTGTGGCAAATACGCGGGAAATATTCGAAAGCCCTCCCATTGCAGTTGGGCTTTTTTTAATCCAATGACCATGCAGGGAGGCCGTGAGGGACCCTGGGAGTACGCACGCAGCGCGAAAATGGCGTCTACCCTCATTGGATAGCTGAAGCACATGACCTTGAATCTTAAATACTTGGGTTCCGCCTCTCGACCACAGATGAGCTTTCAACCTAGCCAGGAAAAGATCTTGCAGTCAGGAGAGATAGGTTTTAGTAGCGTTTTGGTTAGGCAGGATTACTACAGAATCCAAAAGTCCATTTCAGGGCTAAGATCAAGCGAAAAAGTCATCTCTGAATCAAAAGCACTTCTCAGTGCTAAAACATAGATGATATAACAGCAGCATCAGCATCAACAGGTGTATTTATTCCAGTACCCTGTGTGTACAAGTGACTTATAGTGTCCCTGTTTAACACCACTAAGGGCACGTTATACATATTGTTCCAGTAGCCCACTAAGGGCACCTGATATATATACTGTTTCAGTAGCCCAGTAAAAGGCACGTCATACATTACTGTTCCAGTAACGTTTGTACAGCATTATGCGTGATACGCGCGAATAACATGACGCTCTGTGGACGCACATTGGAATCATGTATGTAACACTGCGCAAGAAATACAAACGAAATGTGTAATCATTGCCATAAATGTTCGTAAAGCGTTCGCAAATATTTTTCCTTTGCAACTGCAGAGAGTGCCATTATACTGCAATTTTGGGGTGTTGGGTGCATCCAGGCATGCTCCCCCTAATGTCCCAGTGTCATTCCGGAGGTGTTTGCATTGTTTAGGGAAGTTTCATGGGGGACCTGGGGACCTCCAAGTGGTCGAATTTTGATTTCCAAGTGCTGCAAATTTTTTTCCCCATAGACTATAATGGGATTGAATACTCGTTCGAATAGTCGAATATCGGTGCCTATTCGATTCGAATTCTCGAAAGTCGAATATTTCACTTCTCGCTCATCTCTAGTTGGCAACTATGCACTACATAGAGGTACAGAGTATAGAAGCACAACTCCCAAATGTACGCTCCAAAGAGCAAGAGGGCCCTATGCATTGGTGTTTTGCAGCCTTGTTAATTTCTATTCCTAGAAAATAAATGAGCCCAAGGTGGAGGTAACCACAAATGTTGGAAGGATCTGTCCATTGCATATACTTAGTGGGACTGGACCAAAGACAAATGGACATTTATCAACATTCCATGACAAGAATGTCTGCGCCCTTCTGCACAATGTAAGCTCCATCCATGGTTTCATGAGAGTCTTGTGGAGGAAGTGGAGTGGTCTACACAGAGCGCTGACCTGTTTAACATAGAACCTGATATAAAGAATATCTTTTTTTTCTCTGATGACAGATTCCCGTCAACAGCTGAGCTTTACAGTAACTGTGAGGCTGTCATCTGAACTCCCGCTATGCATTGCCCTCTGGTAACAGGAAGCCAACAGAATTCTGAATTTAGTCTTCTGTCTGAATAAAGAATAGAACATTCAATAATTAAAAAAAATATATCTATAAACACATTCTATGTCATTTGGAGACTTAAAAAAAGGAAAAATATTTTTTTAAAAAGAAGGAATTTTAAAAATATGTTGGAAGATGTGGAAAATGGATTTTTCTCCAATAAATGTCACTATGATAAGTGATCTATGATCATATATGGGGATAAGTAATTAAATCCGACAAATCAATAAGATTAGTTCATAAAATAAATCGTAATAAATGTGGGGTCATTGTGATGATATCACATTGTTATTTTCACAAAAAAAAGCATTCTATTTACCAATGATCTTACAAAAGCCCCTATCAAATCATGGGTCAAAAATTCAATTACCCTTAGTCCATCACCTTCACTTCTAACTAAAGTTTTAGATGTAATAGATTTTTATAAAGTGACATCTAACAATCCTATTGTGGATACCACCACTGACCTAAAAACCCCTCAGGACTCTATACTAACAAATAGACACCCTAACCCCAACCCCTCGTTCCTCAACATACAATACAAACTACTTCAGAAGATAATCTCATCTTACATTACTAAAAGCCCTCTATATAAAGAAATTACCCAGAAATGGTTACCCAATCACATCTAAACTATTGCTTAGCGGTCTTCCATTTTCCTCTGAATGCTGTGTGTCCAACACTTTCTCAGAAGACATAAAAAAACGAACCATTCTTCAAATGAATCATAACATTGCATGAGGGTGAACGACAACTCAAAATTATATCATGTTAGTATGGAGGGCCCACCACTATATTTCAGTATTTCAGTTCCAGCCCTACCAAAGAAAGCATGATACTCAAATAGAGCAGTATGCCATTCATATAGATGGTACTTACTAGAAAAGACCTTTTAAGAGGTGCTTGACTATCCCAGGCAGTGTTTGAATCCTACATAATTGGACATACAAACATACATGGTGGTACTTTTCAGACCTCAAATCTTTTTGGAATCAAATACATAGTAAAATTTGTTTATCTTTGACTAAGATAAAAAAAACAGTTCTCAATGTGCCTGCCTAATGTGTCTGAAGTAAGGGGCCTTTTACTCAGGGTGATTATTTTCAAGGATTGTTGATAGAAATGCTCCCTTGGGGTGCGTGCACACTACGGAAATGCCGCGTATAATCCGTGGCGTTTACGTCGCTCTTCATGTCAATTCTTTCGACGGAACGCGGAATCCGCCCGTGCATAGAATAGTGTCTATGGCACAAGCAGAAAAGCGTGCCGCCGCATGCGGGGACGAGTGACGGAATACGCCGCGGGTTATATGCGGCATTTCCGTAGTGTGCACGCACCCTTGATCAATAATCAGCCCATGTAAAAGTGTCAGAGATCAGCCAAGGACAGAACAGTCAACTAGCCGTCAGCTATCATTTCGGTCCAGTCCTCAACCTGCCCATACATAGGAGCGTTCAGCGCGGCCAACCATTCCTGTGTTCTCTATGGGGAGGAGAGGGTTAATCCGGAGCCAGGCACTTTGGATGTGGCTTATCCCTCCCAGGTTAGCATTCCTGACAGTGTTTAGAACGCACACTCTGCAAGAACGCTAACCTTGCTTGTTGCTTGCCTAAAGTCCAAATTTCTACTTCCCAAATGAACTAATGTATATTGTAGACTAGTACCACACACAGAAATGTGAGTAAGGGCTAGTCAACCCAAAATTTTATCTAATATGAAACAAAACATTGATTGTATGATAGAGCTGGAGAGAATCAGAGTGTTTTTCGTACTGGTCATAGATATTAGATAACTGTTGCCCTTATTTAGCAGCTTCTATCTCCTATGATTCCAATGGCGGATTATAATGTGGGCGGTTTGGGCGGCCGCCCGGGGCCCAAGGCTCCGGGGGGGCCCGCGCCGCCCACATTAAGATCTTGCATAGCAGCGCCAGCAGCACATCACTTTCGGGGCCCAATGGGCCCCCGAGTGATGTTCTGCTGTGGCGCGCTGTCGTCGGAGTCCGCCGCGGCACCGCCCCCTCTCTCCTTGCCGTCTTTGCGGTGCCCGTACTTCTCTCCTGGCGGCGTGATGACGTCACATCCTGCGCGCCGCCAAGCAGAGAAGTTCGGGCACCGCGGGGCTGCACTGTGAGCTTCCGGCCTGCTCTCTCTGCCGGAAGCTCACCCTGGCTCCCTGCCGCCCGACTATACCCCCTGCCACCCGGCTGTACCCCTTGCCCCTTAGCTGCTCTCCATGCCGCCCCATCTTCTCCCCCTGCTGCTACCCCCATCATCTTCTCCCCCTGCTGCTACCCCCATCATCTTCTCCCCCTGCTGCTACCCCCATCATCTTCTCCCCCTGCTGCCACCCCCATCATCTTCTCCCCCTTCTGCTACCCCCATCATCTTCTCCTCCTGCTGATACCCCCATCATCTTCTCCCCCTTCTGCTACCCCCATCATCTTCTCCCCCTGCTGATACCCCCATCATCTTCTCCCCCTGCTGATACCCCCATCATCTTCTCCCCCTGCTGATACCCCATCATCTTCTCCCCCTGCTGATACCCCCATTATCTCCCCCTGCTGCCACCCCCATCATCTTCTCCCCCTGCTGCTAGCCCCATCATCTCCCCCTGCTGCCACCCCCATCATCTTCTCCCCCTGCTGCTACCCCCATCATCTTCTCCCCCTGCTGATACCCCCATCATCTTCTCCCCCTGCTGCTACCCCCATCATCTTCTCCCCCTGCTGCCACCCACATCATCTTCTCCCCCTGCTGATACCCCCATTATCTCCCCCTGCTGCCACCCCCATCATCTTCTCCCCCTGCTGCTACCCCCATCATCTCCCCCTGCTGCCACCCCCATCATCTTCTCCCCCTGCTGCTACCCCCATCATCTTCTCCCCCTGCTGCCACCCCCATCATCTTCTCCCCCTGCTGCTACCCCCATCATCTTCTCCCCCTGCTGATACCCCCATTATCTCCCCCTGCTGCCACCCCCATCATCTTCTCCCCCTGCTGATACCCCCATCATCTTCTCCCCCTGCTGCCACCCCCATCATCTTCTCCCCCTGCTGCTACCCCCATCATCTCCCCCTGCTGCTACCCCCATCATCTTCTCCCCCTGCTGCTACCCCCATCATCTTCTCCCCCTGCTGCTAACCCCATCATCTTCTCCCCCTGCTGCCACCCCCATCATCTTCTCCCCCTGCTGCCACCCCCATCATCTTCTCCCCCTGCTGCCACCCCCATCATCTTCTCCCCCTGCTGCCACCCCCATCATCTTCTCCCCCTGCTGCCACCCCCATCATCTTCTACCCCTGCTGCTACCCCCATCATCTTCTCCCCCTGCTGCCACCCCCATCATCTTCTACTCCTGCTGCTACCCCCATCATCTTCTCCCCCTGCTGCCACCCCATCATCTTCTCCCCCTGCTGCCACCCCCATCATCTTCTCCCCCTGCTGCTACCCTTCATCATCTGCTGCCACCCCCATCATCTTCTCCCCCTGCTGCTACCCTTCATCATCTTCTCCTCCTGCTGCCACCCCCATCATCTTCTCCCCCTGCTGCTACCCCCATCATCTTTTCCCGCTGCTGCTACCCTTCATCATCTTTTCCCCCTGCTGCTACCCTTCATCATCTTCTCCTCCTGCTGCTACCCTTCATCATCTTCTCCTCCCGCTGCCACCCCCATCATCTTTTCCCCCTGCTGCTACCCCCATCATCTTCTCCCCCTGCTGCTACCCCCATCATGTTCACCCCCTGCTGCTTCCCTGCCTTCCCAGCTTCCCCCCCCCCTCCCCGGCCTCATTTGCCCCAGCTTCTCCCCCTGTCGCCCCAGCTGCCTCCCTTACCCAGTCACCCCCAGCTCCCCGCCTGCAGTTGAGTTGGGGCCGGAGAAGTCTTCATGATGCTGCGCCAAATAGAGAGGAAAGGAAAAAGTGAGCGACGGCAATCGGAGAAGACGTCACCTGTGAGTCATTAGTAACTGCACTGTAATCACTTATAGGCTGGGCTCACACACAGTATATTTCAGTCAGTATTGTGGTCCTCATAGCAACCAAAACCAGGAGTGGATAGAAAACACAGAAAGGCTCTGTTCACACAATGTTGTAATTGAGTGGATGGCCGCCATTTAATGGCAAATATTTGCTGTTATTTTAAAACAATGGCTGTTATATTGAAATAATGGACGTTATTTACTGTTATATGACGGCCATCCACTCAATTACAACATTGTGTCAACAGATCCTTTCTGTGTTTTCCATCCACTCCTGGTTTTGGTTGCTATGAGGACCTGACATGAGGACCAAATACTGCCTGAAATATACATAGTGTGAACCCAGCCCTATAGTGTGCAGAGCCTGTGTACCATTGGGGTCTAAATGGGTCAGTGTTTTGTTTGCGGTAGTGTACTGACACAGCCCCGGGGTCACTACAGTACACTAGCGAAAACTTTTAAACTAGAACCCAACTACAACTGCAGGCACTACAACTCCCAGCATATTATGAGGGCTGCAGACTGTCAGTACATGCTGGGAGTTGTAGTGCATGTAGCTGTTGTAGTTTGGTCCTAGGTGCATCATACACTGGATTCTTTGTGGCATATAAGAATACATAGATCTGTGGGGGCTCAGTGCAGGGAAGTGACCCCAGAACATCACTAATAGGGGATAGAACAAAAACATCCCCCCTATCCCCTATTAGTGATGTTCTGGGGTCACTTCTATATACTGATCCCCCTCAGACCTATGTATTCTTATATACCCCACACAGCCTGCTGGGGTGGCTGGGGGGGGGGGGGCCCAGGTTGGGTGGACAGCCCGGGGCCCAGGGTACATTTAATCCGCCACTGTATGATTCTCCTACACACATGCATGCTTCGCTAAGCACACATATTTTGAATGGTGTTAAGAGTGAAAGCCACTGCCATACGGTTGAAATCAAAACCATCTCCTGACCTCTTTTGTTGGAAGAGATGGAAATCCACCATAAAGATTGGATGGTTGGCCAGTTTTACAAATATTGGCCATTGGGCTGGCAACAAAGACCATAATATCCACAATTTACAAGAATTAGGATGTAAATGGAAATATATTTTTAGATTAGGTTATCTGGGTTGCATTTGTACACATTATACTCTCATACTACATGACGTTCTTAGTTTCATTATGCTCTAACCTCACTAAAAAGAACATTGAAAAGAAAGATAAATACAACAGAGCATGTTGACTGATACAGTAGAGCATGACCCTGGCTAAACACATTTTATGGAACCTTTTATAGGCAATTTTGAATATTTGTAGAAAGGTTACTGATTTAGTATCCAACAATACATTTGTTTTTTTTTTCAATCTTGTTAAAATTTTCTAGGTTTCTCACGCACCACACAAGCCCGAGACAATATAAAATGGATTAAAATTGTGGAATGTTGTCCCAGTAACCAACCAAAACTGGAAAAAGAGAGGACTTGTCATATATTACAAGAAATTCTTCTTACAAGGAATTTTTTAACAAAGAAATAGAGGAAGTCTTACTTTAACCAGCACAATGTATTAAAATGCCATTTTCAAGATATAGTAATGTTGAACAAATGAAGCATAAACTACACATGGAGGGCTATGTAGTACACAACATGGAATTCAACAAAAAACTACATAGCCCATCACACAGGTTATTTTTAAAGTAGATATAAAACGTGATGTCAGCTCACCAATCCAAGCCGCTCTCTGGTGCCCCGGACTCACATCTGGCTGATGCGTGGTACAGCAATGCGGAAGAAAAACTGGTAGTCCAGCACTTTAAGCAGAAGAGTAAGCTTTATTTTCCAAGTGCACAAAATAAAATCCAACCAACACCTAAGTGCAGTTACCCCAAAGGACGCGTTTCAAGAGTGCGCATACGCTTGAAACACGTCCTGTGGGGTCACTGCACTTAGGTGTTGGTTGGATTTTATTTTGTGCATTTGGAAAATAAAGTTTACTCTTCTGCTTCAAGTGCTGGACTACCAGCTTTTCTTCCGCATATTTTTAAAGTAGCCATTGCTCCCTTCCAGAGTATTTCTTGAATACCAGATCATTGTATAACAAGGAAGAGCATGCACAGTTGTCCTTTAAAATGTTTTTATCTACAGAGTTGCATCTGGTTTAATGTAAATAAAGGCTGGTAATATACAGTATCTTTCACTTATAGGAAAGTAGCATTTGCTCCTGAACCAAGAAATCTGAGGGGTCCAAAATTTCACACGGATATTAAATCCCAAGTATTATAAATAGCAAGTGAGATTTACCATAATTGAATGCCAGGTTTCACCTTTATCAGGTGCCTTCTCTGGGTTCCCATTTCTCAGATACTCCCAGGACTTGATGGGATGATGGGAGAATAGTGAGACCAATACATGGTAGTGGGGGAAATTCATCCAAGAAAATGGCAACATTCCATTCCATTTCCATTCCCAGTGGAAATAGTAGTCTTGCAGAGAATAGTTATCTTGTAGGACATCGCTGATATTGTTTAAAATATATTTAGGAGAATATAGATAAATCAAAACATTTAATACCAGCGTGACTGATCATTTATGAAGCTAATCAATCAGCCTTGAATTGCTTCTCAAAAGAAGCATCTATCTACCTAAATAAAAGGACTATTAAAGTGTAACTGTCATTTCACACAACTTTGCACAAGTCAATAGTACAAGCGATTATAAGGAGGGAGGGGAGGCCAAGGGGGATGAGTGAGCAGGAAGAGGAGAGAACCTGCCAGTGCAGTTTGCAATATAGGAGTCAGCACAGCACAACATCCTGAAATCTTACCTCACCAAGTTCCCAGACCAGCACTGAGCAGTCTGACCTATAAATCCAGTGTTTTCTGTGTCCAAACTGCAGGGCTGGTTCTCTCCTCTTCCTGCTCACTCATCCCTTTCAGCCCCCTCCATAGGTTATAATGGACACAGTAAACCCATCTTCCTTGTGCTTCTCTGTAATGGTTGAATGGAGGGGGTGCAGCCTTGTGAGTACAGAAAAAAAAGGGGTTTTTTTGCTTAAGAAAACATGATGTACAATGGTCTACAGTTGTCTGCATTTTGTGCCTACTAATATATATGGCTTAATAAAACATATTACAGAGTTTCTTAAAAACGTTTGATTTCTGCAAATTTGTTTGAAATGACAGTTACACTTTAAGGTGCCCATACACCGGACTATAGTCAGTTACACTTGCCAGCTTCAATTGGTTTGGTTGATTGCCTGAAGTGTATGGAGGCCTCCCAATTCTCCTAGGAAAGATGATGATGAAGATAAAGGCCAGGGTTGTTGGATTGTTACTTCCTGACCCTCTGTTTTGGGAAAGATAAGCCATAGCAGTCCGTTTGCAGCTTACTATTCCCCTTACCATAGAGGACAGTCCTTTGTCTGTATATACAGTATATATATATTTCTGATGCCTGAATGTACTGCAATGATAGCATAGAAATACGGAAACTTTTCTCCCTATAGAAGACTGTACTGTCCGTTAAGTCACCGCTCAGAAACGACTACCCCACGCTCATTTTTAATTTACACATAAACATACATTTGTTTCTCAGACAAACCCAATTTCGAACAGGGTAACACAATATCCAGTGACAAAGAGAAAGAGAGAAGAATCATTAATGAAACATTTTCTCCCGGGTGCTGCGTTACCATTGTGCATAAATAACATGGAAAGAAAGTTTAATGCGCTGTCTCTTGCTCACGCTTCCAATACTAATGTAGAGGTAAAAGTGTTACATTTAGTCATATATCACAAGCTACTCATGTACAATTTGTCAACGTAAAGCTTTGTATGCTTTGAATAACTTTCTCTGTGTCATCATGTCCTCTGATGACTTTAGTTTACTGATGCGTCCTCCTGCAACTTTTACAAAATGCTGTTTGTTTTGTGTTTCTTTCTTTTTTTTTTTACTGTGTATAATACAGCATGGGCACAATTTTACACATTAAAAGGCTTCCTGGAAGGCTCAGAGCAGAAATCCACCCTTGAAAAAACTGTAAAGGCATGGGCAATTAGGAAAAAAGCTCATGTTGGAAGAGGGGGGCTCTGCCCTTAACCTCTCACTAATTTCAGAGTGGGACCACATGGAAATAAGTGGTGGCATGTCACTTCTTATTGATATGGTTCACCGCCATTCACTAAAATTTTTTTTTTTTTTTTTTTTTGGCACGGTTTCCACATCAAAAACCACATTGCTAAGGCCCAGGTGAACATGCTCTAAGAGCACTTATTACTATTCAGCAGTTCCCAAGGGATTTTTCCTGTTTTTATGACACAGAGTGTTTCTACTCTATTTGCAGATTGTGGTGGCATTTAAAGAAAGCCATTGTGCCTGCTAGTTTGTCTGGACACTGTATAGGTTGACTAATCTTAATTTTGGTAGTAATTTTCCTTTAATGTCACCCCCTTACTCTATATGTGGGTCTCTGCACCATCCACAACCTAAGATGCTGCATGTCTTTTTACTGCTTTATTGGTGGACAGTGTCATTCAGGCCTTGTCTTGGGGGTTGGTGAGGGGTGAGTTTGTGTTTCCAGTATCACTTTAGGAAAATAAGTTTGATAAATTCTGTTGTATTACCTATAACACTTATTCCTTAACCGTAAAGTGAATCTGATCCCCATCACCTATCAAGCCAGATATATATGCCCCCCCCTTTCCCATAGAACAATGCCTTTATTCAAACCATAAGTAATGTCAATTGGGCAAGCCTATCATTTCCCAAGCACTAGCACTGCTACTCCTCACAGTGTGTGTAGCGTATATGGTAAAGCAGCAGGCATACAGCACAGTAATGTGTAACAGTGCTTGGGCCTAGGAAATGTTATACCCTGCCACTTTAAGGGTGGGTTCACACTACGGAATCTGCACAGGTAAGTTCTGGCAGATTCCGCCCCTCATACTCGCTCAGGGCGGTGCGCATCTCTGCCCTGCCATAGACACCATTCTATGGCTGGGCGGATTCCACCTTCCACCAAAAGAACTGACATGTCAGAATACGGTGGTATTCGCCCGCCTATAGAAGTGAGTCTATGGGACGGGCGCAGAAGCCTGCCGCCATGAGCAGGTGCAAGCGACGGAATCCGCCAGAGCTTATCCACGCAAATTCCGTAGTGTGAACCCACCCTTACTCTATTCATGGCCTGAATACAGGCATTATTTTATTAAACTAAAAACAGTCAACAAAGGCATCTACTGAATGCTTTTATTGATATCTATCCAGTGGTGCCACCAGCTTAAAAGGACACTGTGAATTTGATATTAAGAAGTTTTTTTATTTTATTTTTGCTTTCCTTCACTCCAGTTCAGTTCTACAGTGCAGTACAGTTCTAAAATGGCAAAAAAAAAATCTAAAAACATTATTGTATGTTTTGGTAGGTATATATTGTCTTTATTTATTTATTTATTTATTTAAGCAACCGTTGTATTTTTTCATTTGCTTCTACTTTTTTTTAAGCACAAACTTTTTTTTTTTTTAGAGGGGAACAACATATTGAAGGCCCTTTAACACAGAGCCCAGTAACAAGCCATTTGCCCCCAGCTTATTCTGTAATTCAGACCATTATTTGTAAAAAACAAAAACAAAACAAAAACCCCCACTATACTTTGTATTACTTGCCTTTCTGAATTTACATGGAGTAGAATTACTCGCTGTAGTAGAAATATAGCATATACACTTAAAATGGATGAATAGTGAGATTAAATGGACCTTCTTGGAATAATCACTAAATATATTAGTATATATCAGGAAAACTAATTATGAGCCATATGTGATCTACAAAAAATTTACTGTAGGGTATGGATTACGCCTCATATACTGGATGGTACCTTACATTGCCCTTCATGCATGTGCAAAATAAATCAATGACTAGTAAGTAATTAAATTTCCTAGCAGCCATGGAATAGTTCATTGTGCTATGTGAACATATTGTCTATTAAATGTACTCTATTACATTAATGTACTCTTACATGCAGCTAGGACGTTGTGGACACTTAAAGGGTGTTACCGGCTTTAGAAAGTATATAAGCAATTTTCAGTGCTTGTTTTTAGTGAGTGCTAACTTTTGCATGGGAAAATGAGTCATTGGTATACCATTTAGAATTAACTATATTGTGACAAAATAATATAAATGCACATTGCTTGTCCCACCACATTTATCAAATATCCACCACCTCCTGTTCCCATACTAGATAGTGGCGGTCTGCTGCCGCCGCTCCTATTGCTTGGAGCCACTGCAGCACATTGTTGCTAGGCTGATCATAAGTGTTTCAGCCTGTTGAAAGACAACGATCAGCCGCCATCATGACATCATATTGGCCAAATACGGATGATAGTTGCTTTGTGTAATAGGGCCTTAAGAATTAGATAGTTCTTGTAAATCTGGGCCTGTGTATGATATTGACAGTAGAGCAAAAAGAAGACGTGGAATTGGATTTCCCTATCTGTTCCATGCCTCACTTTTAGCTAAATTACAACAAGGCTAAATCCTGAAGAATCTTTTAATATATAAACGAATAGCTGCCATATAAATTCTCTAAAATATATGCAAAGTTTTGCCAAACTTTAATCTTTCTATTCCCCGAGTTATTTTAAGAGATGCCCTTTATCCTATAGGTAGCTACTGTATTATAACATTAGACAGAAATCCACAAAATAAGATGTCAATATTCCAACCTAGAGTCCTAGCCTGTGATATGTATCTAGCTACTGTAGCTCTAATGGAACTTGTGAGGCCTTATCAGCTGCCAGATATGTGTTTACACAGCTCTTAGGCTCGCTATCGATATCGGCATTCTTCTCTCCGAGCCAGCAGAGGCTTAGTGAATATAAGAATGGCCATTTCCTACTTCTCTTGAAAGATTGTTAAAACTGCAAAATGATAATGAGAAAATATTAGATTTTGTATAATGAGCTCAAATAGGCAATTGGACTTGTTATAAAAAGTATCTATTATTGTACCAAAACACCGAGGTCAATCAATGTGAAAGTAGAAATTGATGTTCCAGAAGACAAGTTTATTGCAAATATTTATCTGCTGGTTCTATTCTACTCTCATACTGTGTATTGATAAAGCACTTAAAATTGGTTCTGTTTTTCACATTTACATTTTTTATTACTTATTTAAAGAAACAGTATTGCAAAACAAAAACAAGAAAACTTAGGGGGTATTTATCAAACTGGTGTAAATTAGAACTGACTCAGTTGCCCCTAGCAACCAATCAGCTTCTACCTTTCATTCCTTGCATATTCTTTGAAAAATGAAAGGTGGAATCTGATTTGTTGCTAGGTGCAACTAAGACAATTCAGCTTTACACCAGTTTGATAAATCTTCCCCTTAGTACCTAGCGCCTTTACTATTTCTACCAATAGCAAGGCTTATTCTAATTTTTTTGCTGCCTGAGGAAAAACCTGAAATACCAGTCCCCCCCCGCCCACCCACAGTGCCCTATGACATACCCCCCTAGCCTGTTGAAAATCATATGTAAGGCATATGTGCAGAAAACCTGCATTATATAATAGTAATTGCACACACTATCCAGCTCCACCATACATCAACCTGTTCAAGCACTACCTTCCATCCTTCCTTCCTTCAATGCATTGTGACTACTTCTGGTGCTCTTATTCATGGTCATACTACAATTACACCTTGTGCTCCATATAAAGGGGTGGTGATCACATGTAGTGATGTCTGAAACATATAACAATACTTTCAGAGTGTTTGCAGTCCTGACTTCCTTACATTCTACGTCTGTGTCCAGCTATCATTTGCAGTTCATGGGGTCAATGAAGTCAGTGGTGTGTAGCAGACAGTATAATTTAGAGCCACTCTATAAAATCTGCGGCTCCTATAAATCTGCTGCCTGAGCAATATACTTGTTCTGCCTCATTGCAGAAACGGCCCTGACTACTACTACTGCGGCAACTACTAATACCTCAAACTACTGTAAGAACCGTACTCTCTATTGGAATATCAGTAGGGTGGGGCAATAAAACAGGGCACATGATGTACAAATATGAAAACCGGGACAGCAAGAGTATAATTATTAATCAAGTGGAATAGCAGGGGGGCGGTCCGGATTGGTGCTCAGGGGGCGGTAACAAGGGGGCGGTAACAGAAAAATTATGGTACAAAGTTTCTTTCTATTGATCTATTCAACGTTTGCTGAATAGACAGTGCCATTATTTTTTTACTAGGGGACCAAGAAATCAAAAACAATTCTTAAAGCGACTCTGTACACACAATCTGCCTACCCCAAACCGCTTGTACCTTCGGATAGCTGCTGTTAATCTAAAATCTGTCCTGGGGTCCGCTCTGCGGGTGATGCAGTTATTGTCCTGAAAAAACAACTTTTAAACTTGCAGCCCTGTGCCCAAAGGCTGTGGCCTAGATTGTGTATGCATTAGGCTGGCACAACCTCTCCATCCCTCCTCCCTACCCTCCTCATCATTAGGAATGCTCCAGGCAAATTTTCTCCTATTCATCCCCTGTGTCAGCATGGCACATGGGCTGGATCGTTAAGGCACCTGTGCAGTGTTCACTGCAGAGGAATAGGGACAGAGGGGTGGTACAAAGTTAGGGCACATATACTCCAAGCCACGGCCGTTGGGCACAGGGCTGCAAGTTTAAAAGTTGTTTTTTTTAGGACAATAACTGCATCACCTGCTGAATGGATCCCAGGACAGATCTTGGAATAAAAGCAGCTATCCAATTGTACAAGCAGTTTGGGGGGTCAGATTGTGGGTACAGGGTCGCTTTAAACTATTCCTAAAAATCGTGGATATTCCTGTCCACCCCTGATATCGTATATGCCCATTCATAATAGGTACAACAACATAAATGAAGCAATTTACTACTTCTCTAAATTTCTTTACCCCTTACTGGACAATTGCACAACTTTCCACTGATTTTCTATTGTGTACTGTGTGTACAGTTCTTTATTTCTTTGTACTGTTTATTTTTGTTCATCCTGGCTTGAATCCTAATCTCTCTTTTAATACTATGGAGCCTGCATGCCCAATCATTTACTGATCTAGATGTGATTCTATCAGCCTGCATCTGTTCACTTCTGGATTGTTGTTACTCTTTCAATAAAAGGGATTTAAAAAAAAAAAAAAAAACATAATATAATGGGTAGAGGCTCGAAAGCCTTTCTCCCCCTAATCATTAACCCTTTCTGCTGCAGATTTGAGGCAGAATATCTTAATATTTTGTTTAAAAAAATGACATTGTGGATTTGAATTCCCTTTATTAGAATAAATTTGAAACATGATTTCTTCAGATCCCTTCCCTATTGTTTACAGTGTATCAGCATGTTGCTCTTAGTAGAAGGAGTACTCCACGAACCTGAAGAGATGTAAGACATTACTAGTTGTGCTCAAGCGGCAGACCAGTGATCGCCAACCTGTGGCTCTGCAGCTGCTGCAAAATCGTAACTCATGGCATGTGGAGAGTTATAGTGTTGCAACCTATGGTGACCTCTGCTGTAAACTCATTAGCAGTTTACCATCTGAGGGGATAATAGCACATTTACAGTCATTGCATTATAAAGGGAGTAGTTACATGAACGGGGTTTCCCAAATAATTGAAACATGTACCCTTCTTTAGGAATTTTGATAAAATTCTCTTCACTGGACCTTGTTTATTTAGCTGAAGTTATGACATGTCCAAGGGCCAATTCTATTCTGCTGTCTAAGGTGAAAACTTAAATGGAAACCTTCACCACCCCACTGATAATAAAGAGTATAAGACATGTTTGTTAGCAACAAAATCTGTTGTGTATATCAAAACCAGCAAAGTGCACTGTATATTTTTTTATATACAGCCCTGTAGTCATTAAAGCGACTCTGTACCCACAATCTGACCCCCCCAAACCACTTGTACCTTCGGATAGCTGCTTTTATTCCAAGATCTGTCCTGGGGTCCGTTCGGCAGGTGATACAGTTATTGTCCTAAAAAACAAATTTTAAACTTGCAGCCCGTGCCAAACGGGAGTATCTGTGCCCTAACTTTGCACCACCCCTCCGTCCCTCCTCCCCACCCTCTTCATCATTAGGAATGCCCTGGAACATTTTCTCCATGCTGAACACTGCACAGGTGATCAACAATCCAGCCCATGTTCAGTATTCACACAGCTGACGAATAGGAGACAATCTGCCTGGAGCATTCCTAAGGATGAGGAGGGCAGGGAGGAGGGACAGAGAGGTTGTGCCAGCCCAACGCATACGCAATCTAAGCCCCGGCCGTTGGGCACGGGGCTGCCAATTTAAAATTTGGTTTTAGGACAATAACGGCATCACCTGCCGAGCGGACCCCAGGACAGATCTTGGATTAAAAGCAGCTATTCGAAGGTACAATCAGTTTGGGGGGGGGGGGGGGGGGCGGTTGGCAGATTGTGGGTACAGAGTCACTTTAAGTATTTATGGCATTGCCAGTCCTGACTGCTTTGTATTCCATATCCTTTGTCTGCCATCATGTGTACGTAATGTAGTCAATGCAAGGGAAGAAACAAGGGATAAACTGTATGATTTATAGCTACTCCATGGAACTTGCCATACCTCCATACTCTGTAGTTTTCAGCCTGAGGCAAGATGCTCAACTTGCCTCATGGCAAATATGCCACTGACTGCAGCCAATGACTAGACTTAGTGGTATACAGCAAACAATTGTTGAGTCCACTGGTTGGATACAGCAGTCACATGAGTGTATGGGCATGTCATTGCTGCAGACAAGTTTACAAAGCCCAACAGATAGGACCAGATTGGCAACAATGCAAGCAGCGAGGGAGTATAGCCTATAGAATTGATGGTCTCTCATTTGGCCTATCAAATACTGTTGATATTAGATAACTGGAGTGCCAAGTCCTGACAGCTGTTTCACGAGACAATGACGCTCATTCCAAAGCTGAAGCCCCTTCAATGTGTATTACTGCTTCTTGCATAGCCATACCTTTAAAAGCAGCTGTGCAAGATACTGCAAGCGTGTCACATTAATGTGAATAGGGAACGCTGCAGCAAGCACCACAACCCCTAAAAAACAGGGGTGGCAGGGGTGTAGAAGTCATCCCCCAACAACCTAATATGGGTGGCCTGTCCTTATAAGGATATACTGTATAATCCCTTTAAAGGGAACCAATCAGCCCGTTTGGGCTGATATGGTTCCCTTGAGCATTGTATAAAGCACCTGGAGCGGCCCTGGCACGTACCGGCCGCGGCCGCAGCAGGTACTTTATAACGGAGAAAATGACGTTTTTGTAACGCCCGGAGTAGTGGATCCACTGGACCGGCACCAGCGATGGCACAAACCTCACCAGGGAGCGGAGTCTAAGGGGCCGCTGGTTTTCACCAGAGCCCGCCGCAAGGCGGGATGGACTTGCTGCGGCAGGCGACCCCCAGGTCGCTACCCCTGGCTTGGTTGCTGGTGTCGGCAGGCGAGGCGTGGCAGGAGCAGTAGGCAGGAGATGGCACTGGCAAAGGTCTGCAGGTGAGAGCGCACGTGACAGGCTGAACGCAGGAACAGATGGAGTGGCTGGGAAACAGGAACCAGGAACAGGGACTGGGGACCGGGTAACGGATAGGACACAGGAACAGGGACTGGGACCAGGTAACAGATAGGACTCAGGAACAACAGGGGCTGGGCCAAACGCTATGGGAAGCATGTAGAGGCTCCAACACTAAGGACAGGGCATGCTGGGATTTATAGGGGAGTGATTGGGTGCAACTACCAATTAGGAGCGCACTGCCCCTTTAAATCTGAGACAGCCGGCGCGCGCGCGCCCTAGGAGGCGGGGACGCGCGCGCCGGCCGGCACAGCGGGAGACAGGAGCGTGGAGAGGTGAGGCGCCCCCCGGGGCCGAGGTGACAGCAGCGCCGGGTCCCCGACTATGGACACCGGCTGCTGCATAGGGCAGGCAGCGGTCGCGGCGGCGGCCCGGAACGCGGGCCGCCCCCGCGGCCGTAACAGTACCCCCCCCCTTTGGCCTCCCCCTCTTTCTTGCCTGCAAATGGTACAGGAAGCCACAAAGTCTTTGACATCTTGGGATAGGCTGGGCCACCAGTAGTGGCGAGAGATCCGTTGGCCGGTCTTACGGACTCCCGGGTGCCCGGCCTCCAACGAGGAATGTCCCCAGTTCAAAATACCTCTTCGAAGCGCAGGGTGAACATGAGTCTTTCCGGGGGGTACTCTCTGAAGAGTGGAGGTGACGACTGGTACTAGGCGATCAGGCGGTATAACGTGGCAAGGGACCTTCTGTAAGTTCTTCCGGTGGTGAGAGAACACGACCTTAGTCTTGGGTACGGGGAGAGGGTACACCTCGGCAGAGAAGGCATCCGCCGAGTCTTGGTCTTCTGCCGGTAGGCCGGATAGAGGCTTGGCCGGGACAGGAAATGACATAATACACTTGGTCTGAGGTGACTTGAGACACTGGTGGGAACAGTCCTGACCCCAACTGAGAATCTCCCCGGTTCTCCAGTCCAGCTGAGGGGCATGTTCTTGTAGCCACGGGAGTCCCAGGAGGACCGCGGGGGAAGAATGGGGCAGGACGTAGAAGGATATCTCTTCTTGATGTGAAGGACCCACCTGGAGGACTAAAGATGCGGTCTGGTAGTACACACGGTCGGTAAGAATTTCGCCCGTGACCGAGGAGATAGTCAGGGGCCTGGCTAGTCGGGTCACGGGTAGCCGCCATCTTTGGACCAATGTTGCCGCAATAAAACTGCCTGCTGACCCCGAATCGAGGAAGGCAGTAGTCAGATGATTTTGTCCTGAGGGAGTCCGGATGGAAACTGGCATAGACAGACTTGGAATGGTGGCATTTACACCTAGGGACACCTGTCCCACCGGACCTAGGTGCGAGCATTTTCCGGATGTTTGGGGACGTAGGGGACATCCCAGCCGGAAGTGATCGGAACCACCGCAATAGAGACAGAGATTCTGCTCCAGGCGCCGGATTCTTTCATCAGGCGTCAGGTGAGCCCGTTCCACCTGCATAGGAATCTCAGGAGAGGGTTGGGACATCGAAAGGTCAGGATTCTGGAAAACCGGCGCCAGCTGGGGATGGCGACGGGAATGGGTTAGTAAATGTTCATGCCGAACCTCCTCCTCCCTCTCCGAAAAACGAGTATCAACTCGGGTGGCCAGTAGAATGAGTTCGTTCAGGGAGGTAGGCAGGTCTCGGGCAGCGAGCACGTCTCTCACTCGACTAGACAGGCCCTTCTTGAAGGTGGCCAATAGGGCGGCCTCGTTCCAGTCCAATTCAGCTGCCAGGGTGCGGAACTGGATGGCGTAGTCACCAACAGAGGAGCTGCCTTGAGAGAGGTTGAGGAGAGCAGTCTCGGCTGAAGAAGCACGGGCAGGTTCCTCAAAGACGGAGCGAAACTCGAATAGGAAGGCCCGGAGATTGGCAGCAACAGGATCATCACGGTCCCACAGTGGCGTGGCCCAGGCCAGGGCTCTACCTTCTAATAGGCTGATGATGAAAGCCACTTTAGAGCGCTCGGTGGAAAACTGACTACTCAAAAGTTCAATGTGCATGGTGCACTGAGTCAGGAATCCTCTGCACAACTTAGAGTCCCCAGAGTACTTGCTTGGGAGGGCCAGTCGGAGTGAAGAAGCAGCGTCAGGAGATGGTGTGCGCTGGGCAGTAGTCTGCTGCTGTAAGGCGGCAGTGAGTTGCTGGATCTGCTGTGACTGTTTCTGGATTTGTTGAGCCTGTTGCGCGACCACTCTGGCGACGTCACGGAGATCTGGCACCTCGCCGGGATCCATGGTTGGAGCCTACTGTAACGCCCGGAGTAGTGGATCCACTGGACCGGCACCAGCGATGGCACAAACCTCACCAGGGAGCGGAGTCTAAGGGGCCGCTGGTTTTCACCAGAGCCCGCCGCAAGGCGGGATGGACTTGCTGCGGCAGGCGACCCCCAGGTCGCTACCCCTGGCTTGGTTGCTGGTGTCGGCAGGCGAGGCGTGGCAGGAGCAGTAGGCAGGAGATGGCACTGGCAAAGGTCTGCAGGTGAGAGCGCACGTGACAGGCTGAACGCAGGAACAGATGGAGTGGCTGGGAAACAGGAACCAGGAACAGGGACTGGGGACCGGGTAACGGATAGGACACAGGAACAGGGACTGGGACCAGGTAACAGATAGGACTCAGGAACAACAGGGGCTGGGCCAAACGCTATGGGAAGCATGTAGAGGCTCCAACACTAAGGACAGGGCATGCTGGGATTTATAGGGGAGTGATTGGGTGCAACTACCAATTAGGAGCGCACTGCCCCTTTAAATCTGAGACAGCCGGCGCGCGCGCGCCCTAGGAGGCGGGGACGCGCGCGCCGGCCGGCACAGCGGGAGACAGGAGCGTGGAGAGGTGAGGCGCCCCCCGGGGCCGAGGTGACAGCAGCGCCGGGTCCCCGACTATGGACACCGGCTGCTGCATAGGGCAGGCAGCGGTCGCGGCGGCGGCCCGGAACGCGGGACGCCGCCGCGGCCGTAACAGTTTTAAAGTCCCCCGGCTTGTGACTAGATACGAGCGGGGAAGTAGTCATGGTGGGCGGCTCCCCGCTCTTATCTAGTCACTGAGCTCTGCCTGTCAGCGCGCTCGGCGGGATGATTGACAGGCAGAGCAGCCAGTAACGGACCTCTCTGCCTTTCAATCATCCCCTCTGAGCGTGCTGACAGGCAGAGCGCAGTGACTAGATACGAGCAGGGAGCCGCCCACCATGACTACTTCGGGGGAGTAAAAGTCATTTTCTCCGTTATAAAGCACCTGCTGCGGCCGCGGCCGGTACGTGCCGGGGCCGCTCCAGGTGCTTTATACAATGCTCAAGGGAACCATATCAGCCCGAACGGGCTGATTGGTTCCCTTTAAGCAGCTCCCTTGTATATACATTTTATTACATAGGCTTTGAATACAAAGGCTCACTTTAATCTTCTGTCTCACGCATCACGCTAAAATCTAAGAAGCACAATGACAGCCGCTTCATAAAGAAAACCACTTTAAGTGGAAGCTAAATAAATTCCTACGCTGACTCAGATCTAAATTTAACATTTTTTTTTCCAGTGGAGTATTGGACTTCTCTCTATATATGTACCATGGACACGTCATCCCTACATTTAATGAGGGCATTAGACAAAGTTGCTGTAACATGATTCATTCTAGGATATCTCTCATGGATTTGTGGTGTAGGTTGAAGGAGCTACTGTGTGTCACAGGCACTTGAAATAACTCACTTAATAAACATTTGTGCAGGCAGTGCTGTGGAATACCGTGCAGGGTGAAACTTTAACCCCACGGTTACTGGAAAGGCAAGTGAGAGGCTATATGATTGTATCTCACATATCCCCTTTCTCAAATACTAATTAGACTAGTGATAGAGTAGACAGACGCTAAGAAAAACACCACCTTAAAACTAAGTTGTTAAAAGAAAGTATCCCGAGATGTCTCCATGAAATCTTAACACTTATTAAAGTAAATTAATTGCACTAGGCGTAAATAAATCTGCTCACAAGTAGGACCCAATAAGCTGGCTGTAATAGGAATTAAAAAACTGTCAAATAATTAGTGATAACCAATTTATACTTGATAGGAATAAGCTGAACACAGAGGCGTTTTTAACACCAATGCCCCTTTAAAGTTCTTGCAGCAATTTCCTTATGCAGATGAGCTGGAATACATTTTAGAGTATGGCAGCTAAATTGTACTGAAAGTCTATAGGTGAAAATGCCTAAATTGAGGTCCTTTCGGAAAAAAAATAAAAATTGTTCTCTTTGGAAATTCTTCCATAAGAATGACTAGAGGATTTTCCCTTCCCATTAAGTAATGAACTAAATGGCCCTCTAAAATTTTGATTGTGTAAATTAAGGGTTTTAAAAAGGTTCCACCCCCAAGGAACCACGTTCCTATGGCTGTCTATAAGCCAGAAATAAAGGTGGATGGAAATAAATATTCTACCTTTGATGCAGAGAAAGGCTTCATAGTACCTTGCAAAAAATAAATGAATAAATAAAAATAAATAAATAAAAAGCTTAAATTACTTAATTTATTTAGATTGTTAGGCTGGGCCCACACTACGTTTTTGCAATCAGTTTTTTTTTGCAAAAAACGGATGAGAAAAGCTGATTTATTTGTGTGCATCCATTTTGATCTGTTTTTCCATTGACTTCCATTAGGAAAAAAAAAAGGATCAAAACGCATCAGTTTTTTTTTACGTATACAAACGTAAGGTCAGCTACGTTTTCGTGTAAAAAAACAAAGGATACGTTTTGATCCTTCTTTTTTTTACAGTGGAAGTCAATGCATCAATGCATTTTTCCATCCGTTTTTAATCCGTTTTATTGCAAAAACGGATGAAGAAAAAAAAATTGCAAAAAATGTTCTACCCCTGAGATTTTGGTAAAAGTTGAACTATGGCCCTCTTTTCATAAGCAAATGCCCAAACAAAAATAAACCTCCTACTTATAACCTGAAGAAAGGATTCTCAGCACTAAGCATTTTGCAGGGTGAGACTCTCTTACTTCCATTGGCCACCTCATACAGCAAGATCTTGGCTCAAAATAACAAAAGTAGCCATGCCCTTCACTATGTAAATAATTTAGGCCAAATGGAAGCTATAGATGACTAAATTGCTGGAATTAATTAGTGATGGATATGGGAAGAAGCAGTCTCCTACTTTCAACACAGTATCAATCTTCATTCACAGCCTTTTTAATAATAATAATAATAATAATAATAATAATAATAATAATAGTGATTATTTATATATATATATATATATATATATATATATATATATATGGAAGATTAGCAGGAAGTGCTTCAATGTCCCCAAACTCTAAAAACACTGCTTGTGATGCACGTGTGTTGTGAAGTTTGTCAGTGGGGTCTTACATGGTGTTCATTTACTATTTTGGGCCCTCATGCTAGAGAAACACTTCTCCTCCTTTGAGGTAGGATTGTGTTACTTCTTATGGACGGTTGCCATGAATGAATTGTACATTTGGCTGCTGTCGCTGTAAGACACATTAGTCAGAAGAGGCTGCAGTTTTACAAATTAACAGTATTAAGTATTCCTTGTTGTGCTGGAAAACGTACAACAACAGAAACCACAAATCTTATTACAAATCTCATTCCTGTACAATGAAATACAGGAATCATTGCCATAAAGATATAGTGCAACTTTTATTGGGGATCATTTTTGTAAATGTTCTAACAAGGTAGTAAAGCAAAATAGACATTCAGGCTAAGCCTGATTATTCAGTTATGTGTCTCCATGTAGAGCTTTTATTTCTTAGTTATTTGGGTGTGTATATGTGTATATATATATATATATATATATATATATATATATATATATATATATATATTTACTTTCCTGCGTATAAGACTACTTTTTAACCCAGTCATCAGTCACCTACACCTGTTTCAGTGGCTTAATTTTGTGGGGAAAGATACTCAAAACAGCTCTCTGACACCACCTTTTAGAAGTAACTTCCCCTTTAAGTCAATGTTTGACTACTTTAATAATATATAGAACCTGACTTAATTAGACTGGAAACTCCCCAAGAATGAGACTTTGCCCATTTGTAGTGCAGAGAAGGTCATGTAAGTCATGCATCATGGGGAATTCTGGGAAGGAGGATATGCAAAGCATCAAAGCACCACCTTTAGGCTATATGCACACTATGTATGAGACCGGCCATTCCGTTACCCGGCCAGGTCACAGAAAGGATGGTCTCTAAAAAGTTCATCCCAGCCAGTATGGATGATCTTTTTCGGCCACAGGGTTCTGATGCGAGCGCATCCTTGCGAGCCTGCATCAGAACTCCCCACAGCACACTATGCAGCGAGCGTCCGGAGCCGCTCGCTCCACAGTGTGCACTGACATGGTTTTCTACGGCTGCTATTCAATGAATAGCGGCCACAGAAAACTGACACGTCAGTTGCTTGCGGCGCTTCTAGGGATCCCGGACGGAGCATATACCATGTGTATACACTCCGGCCGGAATCCTATAGACAGGTAATGTATATGTCCATAATAATCATGGCCGTTGTACAACGGCTGTAATTTTACGAAAATATACATTGTGTGAGCCTTAATCCGTAGGGTTACGTCATGGAAGTCTGTCCCCAGACGACCCATGACGTAACTCAACGTCCTGGGTGTCCCCAGACGACCCATGACGTAACTCTACGTCCTGGGAGCGGAGCGCGCTTCATAGGAGGTGGGGGCCGGCTGATTGCAGCCGGGACCTCACCGGTAATGACACGCTGCAGCGATCGCGCTGCCGCGTGTTATTAACCCCTTAAACGCCGCGATCGCGGCGTTTAAGTGTAAGTGACAGGGGGAGTCCCCTGTCACTTACCGATCACACTGCGGGGGTCCCGATCGGTGAAACAGACCGCCGGAGGTCTCTCACCTGCCTCCGTGCGGTCCGATCGGCGATCTGCTACACTGAGCCTGCACAGGCAGGCTCAACGAGCAGATCGCCGATAACACTGATCAATGCTATGCCTATGGCAAAGCAATGGTCAGTGTAAAAATCAAAGTAGTGCATCTAGAAGTCCCCCAAAGGGACTTCAAATGTGTAAAAAAAAAAAAGTTAAAAACACTATTGCACTACCCCAAAACCCCTCCCCCAATAAAAGTTGAAATCACCCCCCTTTCCCATTATATAAATAAAACATATAAAAATAAATAAATAGATAAACATATAATATACCGTAGCGTGCGTAATTGTCCGATCTATTAAAATATAACAAGCATCACTGTGAACGGTAAACGGCGTACACGAAAAGAGGGGAAAAAGTGCGCAGATTATCGATTTTATGTTACATTATATATTTTAAAAAATCAATAAAAAGTGATCAAAACGTCTGATCTTCACAAATATGTTATTAATTAAAACTAGAGATCATGGTGGAAAAAATGACACCCCATACAGCCCCATAGGGGAAAAAAATAAAACCGTTATAAGCATCACAATAGGCCCATTTTATTAATACTTAATTGCCAAAAAAAAGGATTTCATAAGAAAAATACATATATAACATTAAAGAATCTGTGTAACCTGCATATGGTTGTGTTCAGACTGACCTAAAGAATAATAGTATCATGTCGCTGTTACCATATAGTGCATTACGTAGACACAGGAACCCCCCAAATGTTACCATATTGCATTCTTTTTTACGATTTCACCTATTTATATCTTCATAAATAATATATTTGGAATTCCATCATACATGTTATGGTAAAATGAATGACGCCATTACAAAGTACAACTATTCCTGTAACAAACAAGCACTTACATGGCCTTGTAGATAGAAAACTGAGAGTGCTGGAGCTCTTAGAAGGGGGGGAGGGGAAAACGAAAACACTAAGATCAAAATTTGCGCGGTCCACTGGGTCATTTTGGGCCTGGTCCTCAAAGGGTTAAGATGGAATCCCTAACTCAAAAAAGTGGAGCTGCTTTTTCTATCCTTCTTCCCAGAATTCCCAGTGAAGCATGAATGGTCTATAAGTTCTTTTAGGAGAACATAAGGATCAGGTGTCACAATTCAACATGCTCAATCCTTTTTTGCCCAGCATCAACTTTTGGATGAGAGCATGGGGCCTCTATATATATTAAATATTCAGCCAGTCCTGCGATTCAGTGGGTTTAGGAGAAAGTCGGCACTCTGTAATGGAGTGGTGCTCGTGGTAGGAAGTAGTCCTAGCAAGCAGTAAAGGAACATCCCGGCACTCACCAAATTCTTTTTGTTCTTTTAGTAAAGTGTCACATCATACAAGTACAAGTAAGGAGGTCGCGTTTCGCCCTGTGGCCTTCCTCAGCTCCTGTCAGTGGGTTTAGAAAACTTTTACGCAATGTGCATAGGGGGCCATTACTCTAATTGTACACTTTCAAGGAAGTTTGGTTTAACCTTAAATTTGGAATAGCCCAATAGTCTTCAAATAGTAGCCAGGAGAAGATATCACATCGTACATGTTGAACTTCAATATGGTCAATCCTTCAAGACAGGAGATAAGCAACTGATACAGTATAACTGGCAACCTATTCTCCTCATCCCATAAAATGACTGTACAATGAGGTAACCAGCCGGCAGATTGCAAGTATGGCTATATAATGTTTATAGACTGCAGGATGGTAAAATCTAGGCTGTTGGTGGAGTATAGAAGGCAAAAGGTTAGTAAGATTAGGATAACGTAATGGTGAATAGAGCTATTTATATCAGGGAAGAACCATTCTGAAACATTACTTTTCAATGCAAACCCAGACAAGTGACTGGACAGGAATCGGATGTAAAATGAGAGCTTTACTTCCAGTTTCCAAGAAAAATTGATATCACATACAGAGATTTTGTCATGCAACCCTACTGGACCCCACAAGCTTGCTCTAGCCACACAAAGGGGCACGGCCAAATGGTATAGCAGCTGTTATCATTGGCGAGATATCTGCCCATCCACGGCTGCCCATAGAATTAACAGTAATGTTGTGTTGTCACCTCAAGCTGATGAAAACGACATACTAAAATTGAGTTTTTGAAGCACAGAAAATACTCTGGGAGAGAATACACTCACGCATAAAGTGATATACTGCTCAGCTTGTGCATTATGCTTAAATCACCTAGAGTTATTATCATATAGTGTGCCCTGCTATTATAGAGGAAAGCAGACTACCGAATAATTTTATAGCACTACTGAAGGCTACACAGAGAGCATCACTTAGTCCCCTGCTGCTGAAATAGATCCATAGAGCTGTATAAAACTGTAGGCCATAAATACATCAGCCTGTAAATAATTCACATCACTTCATTTCAATAACCAGCTGAAGATTTCATATGCATATTATTGTCCCTGATATACATCCCTGAATATTTCACGCGAATGTTAACTTGAAAACCAGCCAACTATTTAGATTTTTTTTTTTTTGCTGATGTCTATGCAATTTGCTTACGTAAAGCTCCATATCTTAGAGCGGAATCTTACTGGTGCTTTATGGGAAATAGGATTTTCTTTCAGTAGATCTAAAAATACTCTTTTTATTCATAAAGGTGTGTATCTTTTCTTCTCTATTGTCTATCTGTATATTTATAATTATGCTTTAATTCCATATTGCGTTAGAATGATAGAACTATATAACTATAAGGGGTGGAGGTTGCAGTTACTCTCAGGCTCTGTAATAAACTCATCCATCTAACAGCCGAAAAAAAACGATGAAAATGAATATTGCTCTTATATTTGTACTTTTGATTATCTGTTATAATGTCCACTTATTTTGTACACTCGCGGTGATCATACATGCTCTGTATCTCAATCTCACAGTCAAAAATCTGGATCCATTGGCTGATGTCGGATGCGACTCCTGTGTAAAGATCATCCATATGTTGGTTTTTCTTGGAGGTGTGTAGAGGGGAGAGAGGGCCCGGTTAGTATGGGGTATGAATGTGTCAGGGGAATGTTGTTGGTTGGTGGTTTAAAAGGACCACTTGAATGATTGATGGATCCTTCATGTGACTCTCTGTTTCCATCATTCGTCTGGGAGATGAGGGCATGTGCGGCCATTGAACAATGTGTTCATTAGCTGATTGCTGGCGCTATTACATGAGATTTTAGCCTATTCAGCCCATAATCGTCCCACACAGTAGGGCCCTTATACAAGAGTCATGTATAATTTGAACCATAAATCTACTGTCTATCTAAAAAGAAATTAAAATGAAGATGCTAAAAAAACGCTTATTAAATTAGTTAGTTTACATTTTTTATGTCAACAATTCATAACCAAATTGATTTAAGGTCCATATACCTTGCACATACCAAGACAACAAATAATTTCCCATCGGAGTTGATCTTTACAGGTCGGCTGTGGGAAAGCTCTATACTGACCAGAGATCAGAGATGCATTGAAATATAAAAATCCTTTACAAAGAGCTGTTGTTTCATCTGGATTGCTTACCCTTTAACATCAACAAAAGCCCTAGAATACAAACTATATGTATTTGATAAAATAAGCGATAGACCTGACATTTACCGTATGATATGTTACAAGTTCAAACATTTTCTGTATTCAAGTCAAAATTATGGGCCATTAAGTGCAAGCTTCATAGCACAGACCAGAGCTTCTATTAGATGGAATGAGGTATTTTGATTTTCCCTCAAGATACTTTCATGATATTATTGTAGTTATCGTCTTTGTTTTATTCAATTTCTGAGTTTTGAACTCCTAAGTTTTGTATAATTTTTTGTCTATATACAGTGTAAGGCTATGTTCACACAACGTATGTTTAGTATAAAACATGGCCGTTGTTGCAATTTGCAACAACAGTCTTAATATATGCTAAACCGATATACACTCCGGCTGGGATTCCATCCGTCCGCACGAAAGAAAAACTGACATGTCAGTTTTCTGTGGCTGCTATTCATTGAATAATGGCCGCACAGAACATGTTGGTTCACACAATGGCTGCACGCTCCATTGTGTGCAATGGTGAATTGGGATGCAGGTGCACACAGGTGCGCAGCATCCGAATTCACCAGAAATGAAGATCATCCGGTACTGCATTACCGGGATGATCCTCAGTAACACCGTCCATTCTGTGACCTGGCTGGGTCACAGAACAGCCGGTGTTATATGCCATGTGAACATCGCCTAAAGCTATGTTCACACTATGTAAAAATGACATCCGTCTTTCAAACCAACAGCCATCATTGTGCAAATAACGTTTGATATTTAAAAAAATAACGGACGTTATTTGCACAATGACGGCCATTGTTGTAAAAGACGACCGTCATTTTTACATAGTGTGAACCTAGCCAGCACAGAACAAGTGGCTCATAATGATCTTTGCTATAAGATAATTTCTCTTATATTTACATGTCCTAGAGGTGCAAGTGTTCAAACCCCTAGTTGAGGAACTTCTACTGGCTCTAAGCACTTCACTCCCCAGATGGTCTCCATTGTAGGTCTCAGCAAGCTGGAAGTCCCTTTCCCTTAGTTGAGTCCTTCTCCCAGTTCTATTCAATGAATGGTGGGTATCTGAACACCCCGGCATTGACTTATCAAAACATTTGACATGTCTCTAGTACACGTCAATTATTATCATTTATTTTTTTTTAAGAGACAGGGACAATTTAAACCTTTAAAGGGGTTATCCAGCACTACAAAAACATGGCCACTTTTCCCCTTCTCTTGTCTCCAGATTGAGTGAGGTTTCCAACTCAGTTCCATTGAAGTTAATGGAGCCTAATTGCAAACTGCACCTGAACTGGAGATAAGAGAGGGGGAAAAGTGGCCATGTTTTTTAGAGCTGGATATCCCCTTTAAAACAACTGAAATTTAACTTGTGAATCATGACATAGATTATTGTGCAGTGCAAAAAGATGTTTAAACACTTTTTTTTATACAAAAAAAATGCTAATGCCAATAAATATGTGGTATGAACCCACACTCACAGTAGTACTAAAATGTTTTACTAAATCATTATCTTCCCTATGAAATAAAATTTCTTGGAACTATACGTAGTGCCATTCCTCTGTTATTCCTTCTAGAAATAACACAATCCAAACATATGTTAGTGCGGTGTCATCAGGGGGCTGAAGCACGCCAGTGCACTGCAGCTTTCGAACCCACCATGCAGGTGCTATTTATGTACTTTGCACAGATGTGAATGTGAGCAGTGGTTGTGGGCATCGGTTCTATCCTTTAATCCTGCTTATTCATGATGTATATGTTTAACGTCAAGTATCAAATTAGTATCACCTTTGTAACAAGGAAAGTCTGGAAGATTCCCTAATAGTCCCCAGTGGGACTATTAGGACTGCCAGACCATTGGGTGTCAGACTCTCTAGCATTACTTGCATTTACTATTGACCATTAGTGTTTTTATAGACATTTAGATATTGAGGGAAAAGGAGAACCTTTTCTATCACCTAGTTTAGCTAATATATGTACAGTAATAACTGAAAAGATGGTGACAGCATGTTGTACAATATTATTTTGCTAAAAAGCTTCTTTGTATATAAGATAGAGGAAATTCGCTCTCTCCAACCTGGTGGAATTGTCTGTAATTGCTCTCCTGTGCACTATAGATAGGGCTTCACTACTGTTTATAGATAAAATGGAAAAATAATTAGCAGGTTCTTATGAGAATGGTGGCTTATATTCTATGTGCGTGCTAGCTTCATTTAAAAAGAATAGGAAAATGTTGTCGCTAATTGATCCTTAAAGTGGAAAGCCACGAACATCTTCATAGTTTAAAGAAATGGTGCTACTACCATCATGTACAATGCTAGAGTCACTCATTCATTCACTCACTCCCATCCCTCTAATGCAGGTTTGCATTGGGGAAAAAAATAAAAATAAAAATAACGGCTGAATGTTAATGTGCTGTGCAACTGAAGTTTCAATTTTCCCTCCTATGACTGATCTCCTCTTCTGTAGGTATTGGCTAAAGCATCAATTCACAGACTTCCTCCTCTTTCTTCCTCTACTGCATTTATTCTCCACATACAGATGTAGCACCATCAACATGATGAATGGTGCAGCGCTCTGTTCCCATGGCGCCATGCTATTGGCATAGTGTGTCACAGAATGAAAATTTGTCTGTAAATAGATAAATGGATTGATAGATATACTCATTTTTATCCGATATGTCATATACAGGCAATCCTGTTGGCTTCTTCTTCCCCTCAGATGTGCCCCTCTAATGTAGTCTCATATATGTATCCCTGCAGCCTTCCATTTCCCTTCCTGAAGGGGTTCATCACATTGCTGACTCTGTTCTTAGCCCCACTGATATAGGACTGCTGTCATTTAGTTATAAAGCTCCCATGAGTCATTCTGCAGAGTGTAAGTGAAATCCAGTTTCACCATTGCCTCCCACTTATGATAGATTCCCCCCATTAGGTCTTCTAGTAAAAACCCAGAGAACAGCTGTGTGAAGATAGATTATAGACAATATAGGAGCTTATGCAGAAAGAAAACCCAGAGATGGGTAAGGTAAGTCAGGGGAGTTTAATAACTGTGCCGCTAACTATTGTTTGGACACTCCTACTATATCACTACACTCCTGGTCTCTTAGCACAAAAATATCTTCAGCAGAACTCTAAGCATACTAGGACATATCAAGGAACAAGGAGGGTGAAGCTTATTGAGGAGGAGGTGTCTCAGAGCTACAAGCTATTAGACAGCCAGAAAAACTCCTTTATAAGTCATCCAGCCATGATGCACAAATTATTACTGGATTGTTTGCATGACCCTTTTGGGCAATCAGATATAAGCAGCACATCCCCTATTAGAGAATGTGCACACTGAGGAATCCAGGCGGATTCCACTGCTCACCCTCGCTTACGGCTGTGCGCATCTCCGCTTGTGCCATAGATTCTGTTTTATGGTCAGGCAAATTACCCCGTCTGAGCGAAGAATAAACCTGTTCATTCTTTGGGTGGACGGTGAAATCTGTATGTACATAGAATGGAGTCTATGGCACAAGCGGAGATTTGTGCGACCGTGAGTGGGAGTGAGCTGCGGAATCCGCAGCGGGTGATCCACCTAGGTTCCGTAGTGTGCACATACTCTTACACAGAAATATGCAGTGCCGGTGGCTGATGATTTTTCAGCATATCAGAATGACCTAATCAACCAATGAATGAGCATTTGCTCATTTGTTGGCTGATCTCGAGCTTAATTACAGAGGGCAAGAAAGGCCTATAATTGCCATGTGTAATAGAGCCCTAAGGTGATATGTCAACCTAGGCTAGTGGTGGTGTGTAGATTTTGGAAGGTTTCTTATATAAGTTAATGCGCCATTTGGATGAGGGGTATATCCTTATACGTGGCATGCTTTTTAGAAAAATATCGATTATCTTCAGGGTTACAATTCAGAGTAAGAAGAAATAGAATTCCCGACTCACCTCTGTAAAGGAAATGTAATAAAGCAGCAACATTTTCTTTTAATGAGGTACAAATTGAAGACATTTTTTGCATAATACTCCTATGACAATGTAAAGTGCTGCTCTTTGGTATTCTTTTCAGAGTAAAAGTACAGTAAATTATAAGTCATCACAAGTGTTTCTGCTTGCAAAATTAGTCGAGTCCCTTGGGTTAGCCCAGGTTTGTATAAGACAAAGAAGAATAAATGTTTTGTCACTGTGTAATAAGTAGACCACAGATCCCATGGCTCTTCTTGGCATTCATAGACATGCTAAGAATGCCGTGCCTGACTTTCTTTATGACCGCCTATTGTTTTAATTTTGGAATAACCTCCATGCATGGGGATACACTACTCTGAAAGAGTTTGAGAACAGCTGTGTTGTATTTTTTTTCTTTTTTTTTTTTTACTTTAGATGAAAGAAGAAGTAATGATTACAACATACACCTGGTCAGCAAGACCAACAAAGAGAAAAGTTAGCTGGGAACTGTGTGCTACTCATTTATGCCTTGGTTTAGTGTACAAAAGCTTAGTAAGGGAGCAGACTTAACAAGTCTAGTGTCAGTGAATCATTGTGCATCAGCCAGTACCACCAGTAAGTGTTCAAATTCTGTCACATGATACACCTAGTAATAAGGTTTAGGCTTGACGTGAGTGGCAGGTACAGGATGCAGGACTGGTGTGAAGTATTTGCATTTTAAGGTTTGTGTGCGTGTCCAGGGGGGTGGGGGGGGATGGCGACCAACGTTTTGATAATAGAAGTGAGCCTGGATCCCAGGGATGGCTCTTTTTATAGACTGAAAGATAGATAGATAGATAGATAGATAGATAGATAGATAGATAGATAGATAGATAGATAGACAGACAAGACTGACTATTACAATTTGGTCCAGCTGGATTGTCTCCAGTCTCAGGTCATGAAGCTCTATAGAGAGTTATGAGAGATCACCTGGGAGGAATTCAAGAGAATAAGTGCAACTGAGTGGTATTGGATGAGCAGCAGTTGCCCAAACAGAATGGACTATATAGGGTTATTATGTAGCATAAAAAGCTCAGTAGAAAGTGGACCACTGAAAGAGTTAAAACAGGACAGCAGGCCCTTATGCAGGGGGTTGTGTCACGGTTACATGGTGCATTGTATCAATACAATACCAATAAAATGCCATATAATGATGGAATAGAAGAGCCTCAAGCTTCCCCCATACAGTGTAGGCTTCTGGCATGTCTGACAAACTAGGCTATAGGCCGGTATAACAAAGTGATATAATTGCTCTGGTCTTTGTAGTGCCACCATATAGTACTGCATTAATGCACTAAAGGAACATTTTCTTTTTTTATATGAGGGCACTTTTACTGTATGAAGGCATTTTGGAGGCACTGTAGTTGTATGTGAAACACTAAGGAGGGAATTGTACTGTTTCAGGAGCAGGATTACTGGGTGTAGACATAAAAGGGAACATTGTTACTGGGTTAAAACACTAATGGGTCACTACTACTGTACTGGCACTGTTACTGGAACACTATTATTTTGTGGGGCATAAAAGGAGGCACTATTATGGGGGTCACTGTTATCATCTGGGTCACTATGTGTTAAATATTGTTTTATTGGGGGTAGCCAAAGTTCTGAGGGCACTGAGGCCAGCATCAAGCACAGAATGCTATGCTCATTGTAGATAGAAAAAAAATTGGATTGAATGTAAAATAAAAGAGAATGAATAACTGATAGATGTTACCTGTCACTGGATGTAACTGCACTGTAATCACTTACATGTAGTGCAGAGAATTGGTATCTGTTACCACCTAGACACTGTCACATGGCAATATTAGTCTTTTTTTAGTGGTTTTTTTATTTTTTTATTTAATAAGTGTGGTTTCTGGCAATAGGTCAGTGCGATATGCCCCTACCAGAAAGTAAAATATATCAATCTTTTATACAACTGTCTTTTATACAACATGTCTTAGTGAAAGGTCAAAAGATATCTGTGAGGGTTCAGGAGCTGAGACCACCACTGATTGCTAGAACAAGACAGAAGCGTGTGGCAGAGCACTGTTACCTTTTTTTCTACTTGGCTTGTGAATGAGAACCTTAAAGGGAGATTAAAAATAAAATAAAATAACAATCGTTCTCTCCTACAAAAAGTAGCAGCACCAGCTATAGAGTTATTTATTAAGCAGCAATAGCTATTTACTTAAATAAACAGCTTCATTGAAATGAATGCACTTATTGTTACTGAAACTATGTGTTCCCTTCAGAATGGAACAACTTAAAGACTGTACAAAAAAAATGCAGATTCACAAAATTTTAAACCACTGAGCACTGAATACGCTCGCAAGAAATTCCACAATGTTTCAACCTATATAGTTGGGGAAAACTTTTTCCACCAAAATTATAATTTTAAAATAATTGTCATATTTCCTCTAGTGAACAATCATCCCATAGGTATTTATACAAAAACATACTCAATTTTGGAGTAAATATGGAGAAAAGAAAAAAAAATGTGCTTCTGTGACAATATTTACCCTGCTTTAGGGAAATTTACTTTTTTTTTTTTTTTTTAAACATACTGTATATATTGACCTAGAAAAAGTTTTGAGTTCTTGACCTATAAAGGTTTACACTTTTCCTTAAAGAGCACCTGACATTAAAAAAAAAAAAAAAAAAAAAAAAAATTCTGACATGTCAGCAAAACAGAGGAATGACCCGGAAGAAGGGCTGGCTTGTGCTCCTCTCCCAACTTTGTATCTGTCTAACCTGGGCGCTGAGATGAGCTCAGACTTCCCATCTCATTCTCATTGGTTGCAGTCTGAACACTCAGACCCCGACCAATCAAAACATTTCACATCTCTCTGACATGTTTTTTTTTTTTTTTTCTTCCTTTTTATCACAGTGGCCATTTAAAACCAGCTTAAAAGCATTTAGATACACAAGTTTTATGGCTATTGGTGAAGTTCGGATTTAGACTAAACTAGTTAGCTCTGAATCAAACTTTTTGCTGAAGTTTGCCCGCCACATGAACCGTACATTTGACAAAAAAAAAAAAAAAAATGCTTATCTCTGATGCCTAGAAGTGCAACCGTATGCTTTTCTAAACCATGGACCTCACATTTCGACTTATTCTTAGACTAAGGCCTTATTCACACATTTCATAAATGAATACGTAATTGCGGATCTTCAAGTTTTGGGCACATTTATTTCTAATGAGCTATTCACGCTGTCTGTAGTTTTACGGAATCCGCAATCCGTGCTACAAAAAAAAAAATAAAAAATTGTGGCACGGATTTACCCATAAAAGTCCATGGAAGGGACCATAATTTTTTCATTTCCATAATTTTTAAAGAATAAGCATCTATAATGTCCACATAAAATACATATCACTTTGATGCAACTATCATCTTCCCATTTTTTTTTTTTTTTTTTTACAGTTCAGCAATAAAATACATATTACGGGGCATCACGGTGAAATTTTTTGTGGATTGCCAAAATAATATGCAGTCCTGGAAAAGCTACTGAATGTGTGAATGAGACCTTATTCTAAGGATATCATTCAGTGTTTTTATTAAATATACCTGGGTATGTTTCCTTTATTTTGCCTTTCAACCTCCCATGTATTACCTTAGATAAGGCGTTGTATATGGTAAGCAGTGTAATAGGCGAGCACAAACCAGACCGTGTATCTTACCTGCCAGACAGAGGTAAAAGGAAAATAGTCGCCTATTGTTACTACCTGATATTTGAGTCATTGTTTAGCTTACAAAAATAAAAAAAAATAAATCGACCTGCCAATCTATGCAGAGGCACATTCTCTCCAACAACCTTGGGTTAATGATAATCTGAAAAATAAGGTCAAACTTACTTTAGTTTGCTAACTCTTATACTAAAGGGACATTTGTCAGTCCCCTCCAGGCACATTTTTGTCAGCTGTAAACCTAACTGAGTATGCAGAAAGAGCTCTTCGATTGGATTTTTGTGACCATTTGTGCAGGTCCAGATTGCAAAACAAACAGTGGCCTTTAATGCCAATATGTTCTCAGAGAAATGGCAGAACTGCATTTAAGGGCATTTAATAGCCTGAAATATCACATAGACAGAAAAGTAGCATATACAACATCAAAGTTTAAGAACAGCCACCGCATGCTTTTCATCTATTCTATTCATTTTATAAGGTGTAAATGTATAAATGTATAATGCCCTATAAGTAGATGGATGGCAGCTCTACGCAATTCATGCGTTCCTGAATTTTTCAGGACCGTATATTATGTCCGCAATCTGTAATATATCCATAATCTTTTTTTTTTTTTTTTTTGCGGATCCTTAGGAAGTTGCTTGTTAAAGGGAATCTGTCACTAGTAGAGATGAGCGGACCGTCGGACTTTTGGTCCGACGGCATCGGCGCTCTCTCATCATGCCTTTGATCCTGGCCGTATACTTGCGCTCCCACGAATATGTGACCAGGATATTCCAGGGAATTCAACAGGGTTCAGCTGCACGGAACAATGTAAGTGATACATCATTCTGTTCAGCTTCTCCTTCACTAGTTTATGCTATCCTTATATACGACAGCATTAACCTACTGACAGAGTGGCTGCCAGGAGGAGATACGTTTGTGGTCAGAATTGCGGATCCGTATTTTGCAGATGTTTCAGATGATACTCCTGTAACTCAAATTATGGACACTTCTACAGACTTCTAGGGGTTCTAGGGTTCTTCATTAATTTGACTTGTCATGAACTGATTATGGTAAAGATGAGGAGACCTCCGTCCATCACCAAAGAGAACTAGAAGCACTGTGGAGTGGAGTGCTCATAGACTCTTATAGAGCTTGTATCGAGAACGCTAGGAGAGACAGCAACCAGCTTAATGCTTCTCCCCCATTAGTGATCAGTGGGCTCCCAGCGCCCCGACCTCCACCTGTTAAAGCATTACTGTCATTTTTAGTAACCATTGACATGTCATCAGACATGTTAAAAGTTACTGATCGCACCAGGTCTCACTCATGAGATTCAGCTAGGGGGAGGGTGGGCCAGTGCTTATCTCTCCTTGGCTGGCAATTAAATTCTTATTTTTTGCTTCTTTAGACTCTAAGGAGCAAACAAGTTTGATTTTCCTGCAGGCTGTGGAGTAAAGTGCAGAGCACCCCTTTGGCTGTACCTTGGAATTGCAGCGGGTCTCAGGAGTGAAACCTGATGCAATGGGTGATTTTTGACATTTCTGAGGTCATATCAAAAGTGGAAGTAAATAATATTAGTAAAAAAAAGTGGGTGAAAGATCTGGGACCTATTAGTGAACAACAATGGAGTAAGATCTATCAAAATATATCTGAGGTGTCCAGGTCGGGCAACCACCGGCTAATACAGTTTAACATAAATCATAGATTGTATTATACACCAGCATTCCTACATAGAATAAGGAGAAGGCAGGAGGGGAAGTGCCCTAGATGTGGCATGGATGGGGCGGATTTTTTGCACATGCTCTGGAGTTGTCCCCGGATCCAGATTTACTGGTTGGAGGTGTACAAAAGAACTAACGAAGCATTTGCATTAAAACTGGCACCTTCTCCGATGTTGGCGGTTTTAGGGGATACAGAAAAGATAAAAATAAGTCAAAAAACTTTGAAGAAAATATTGAGATGGTTTTTTTATGCCAGACTGTTGTTGATAAGAAAGTGGATTAGCTCGGAAGTTCCGAACATAGTACATTGGGAAAAGTGTAAGAATAAATACGAAGAGTATTACTTGTAAATTTAAAAAGGGAAGAATATTAATTACGTAGGAAACATTATGGGTTTTTCCCTCTCTCCCCCTCTCTCTTTATCTCCCTCTCTTTTTACCCTTGATGGGGTGGGTAGGGGTGGGTGGTATGTATTTGAAATATGGAAATATCATTTTATTTTTTGTATAATATTTATTGTTGTAAGGTGGTTTTTTTTCTCAAATATGTACACTTTAATTATGGAAAATAAATAAATATAAAAAAAAAAAAAAAAAAAAAAGACTCTAAGGAGCAAACAAGTTTGATTTTCCTGCAGGCTGTGGAGTAAAGTGCAGAGCACCCCTTTGGCTGTACCTTGGAATTGCAGCGGGTTTCAGGAGTGAAACCTGATGCAATGGGTGATTTTTGACATGTCTGAGGTCATATCAAAAGTTGCTGCAAAAGATAGTAACTTGAAAATTAACTTGAAATTACAGCTGTTGTTGCAAAACAGTCATTGTTTTGCAACAACAGACATTATTTGCCTTTATTTTTACATTGTGGAAACAGATCCTAAAGGATATATTCCACAAATTTCTATTTTATACGTTATGGGGCATTTATAAATTGCTGTATACAGGGATACAAATGTTGCACATTTGTTAGAAATTGTAAAACTTTTTGAACATTCTTGCTTACATTCAAAGGCAGTAGACCCATATATACCTATCTCTGCTCTCAGCTGAGAAGGAAATTCAATTGTATCCAATCCAGACAATGTTCTGTGAGCTAAATACCAGTGCTGCAGCTACTATAAGGGTAGATAACACCACTGCTATGGGGCCAATGCATCAAGGTGGAAAGCAGGCCCTTTGACTTTGAGCGTTTGTGATGAACACTCACAATTAAATGCTTTGGCGCTCTTCCTGCCCTGCCAGTCTCTTTTGTGGCCAGAGGCAGCCTTGCACCTCAAGCCACAAGAACCTGGCTTGGCCCAGTCCCCCATTAGTTCTCCCAGTGTGTGTGTGTGTGTGTGTGTGGGGGGGGGGGTGAACAGCATTCCTGGGGCCCAATACAGTTTTTGCTATGGGACCCCCATATCCTAGCTACTTCTCTGATAAATACATAAGGTGCTACAGAAATCTCATTACTGGTTTGCCATATAGTTTACAGAACATTGCCTAGACTTAGCTCAAGTCAGGAGCAGCCATTACCCTTATCCTGCCTCTGACAGTAACACAGAGCGCTCTCATTTATTTCTTCCTATATAGGCACTCAGGGATATAAGTGAAACAATTATGATAATGAAATACATTGTAGGTGTTTTACTGATGTTTTACATCATAGGATGACATTTAGAGAAACATAAGGCTGGACTAACTTCAACCCTGATATTGTCTTCTAAATGACAGAGAGGTAATATGTGTTACGCCATGAGAACAGAAGAAAAGGCAAATAATTCTGATGAGTCAGCTTTGCCTATATGTCCCCAGAGCAGAGCCAGAAATACAGGACTCCCTACTGAGCTGGAACTCGACTTTGACTCATCACGAGTGTACACTACGCTCTGTTCTAACATTATATTTAAGTCATTTAAAGAGAAGATAGTGATATATTAACCTGTTCTGTGCTCTATTTTTTATAGGAAAAAAAAAAATCAGTTTTAAAAGGATTATCTCAAGAAAAAACATGTAACACATAGCCACAGCATAGGTGATAAATGTATGAATACTGGGGGTCTGACTATTGAGACCCCAACTATCATCATGGGGGAGCATCCCATGCTTCCAAGAAGGTGTTTGCATGGCATAGACTTTGAATGTAGTGGCAATGCATATACACAATGACTAATCTATTCAGACTCCTCTTCAATGAAGGGCCCGGGATCCCAAATCCAGTTATTGACTTTCAGCTGTCATATATTTATCACCTGCTGTATATTATATTTTTCATGTGACAACCCCCTTAACCCCTGACATATGGTGTACATTATGGGGGACATTGATTTACATGGCCTCTGGCGAACACCAGTTGTATGCCCCACTCTACTGAAGGGCAGATGGGGAAAGGGCGGTTGCACAGCAAGGCGGAGAGGAGGGTGGCCTTCTCCTGCATCAGATTTACCATGATTTATTCCGGTTCACAGGTGTAAATCGTGATACAAATCTACAACTGTTCCCAAACAGGTATAGATTTGCTGTGCAATGCGTGTGCTAGGTGCAATGCCAGACTGCTTTGCTAAGAGGTTTCTTAGTAAAACTGGCCGGGGAAAGGGCTGGGGGGCTTTTTAAAGTCTTGAAATATCCCCCTATATGTCAAGTGGTGAAGAATGGAGCAAACTCAGAAGCTGAACACATACCATAGCAGACAAGTGCTGGCTGATATTAGCACTCAACACTCACCATCAGTGTCTGGCATCATGGTCCACTCTAGTGCCAGTAATTTAAAATCAAGTAACAACTGTGACATCTTGGACATTATATGAAGTGCCATCCTGTGACGAGTCTGATCTGCAACCCCACACAACATAATAGTCAGGTGACGGTAGATTCTTCTGAAGGTCTCCATAACTGCCTTAAAAGATCCACTATGACAGGCTGCTATAGGTGGGCAGTAATGATAGATCACAGAAAGGACAGTGTACTGGTACTCTAAAATAGCAGCACCATTTGGTAATATTACTTTTTGTTTGTTTTTTTATAAAGAAAAAGTTTAAAAAAAAAGGTTGGAATGCAAATCATTTTTTACCATACAATGATTTTGCAATATATTATATGAGAAAATAAAGAAGGCTATTAAAAATACAACTTGGCCAGCAACAATAAGCCCTCATAAGGCTCTTTAGATGAAAAAATAAAAACATTATGGATCATAAAAGGCAATAATAATAAGAAAAAGTAAGCAAAAATAAAAATTGATGCACCGGGAATATTTTAAATAGAAATGTACAAGTTCTACAGGGTTCATATTTTGCAGGAGGGTCAGACTATGAATCCTTACTAATGACGACTTTATTCAACTTAAAGACTTTCATACCATATGGATAAGTAGGTACTGCTGTCTCATGGCCGGTGTACTCTGTGTACTCTATGTGACTGTGCCAAGGAATCACCCATCCGAGGAGCCCCACAAGCACTGTTATCTCTATAAGCTGCTGTTCAGCTTTCGGTGAAGGGAAAACACTGGACCCTGGAGACATGTATACACCACTGGACACTATGTATAAAATATTAACACGTTATTTAGGGATGATGCTATTAACACTTTCATTGTCCACAACCACTGGAATACTTCCATTAACGCTCATGCTGCCCTAGACCACCAGAGATGCAGATATTAAAGAGAAACAGACAGAACTGAGCATAAATTTAAATTAGTGCACACATAGTATAGTGCAATGGACTAACAATTAAAAACATAGAAATGTCACCTAAATAAGTACACAAAGTGGTTAACATTGCTGTATAGCAAAACAGGCTAATAACAAAGGCTCTGCAAATAATAATAATAATAATAATAATAATAATAATAATAACAATAACGAAAATAATGGCTACAGTATATCGACAAAATACTCAAGAAGAAGTAGAAGACCAAAAAGAGGCCTGTCTTCTTGAAAATCAGAGACTGAGCCTCTGATTGGGTCAACCCAGAGTCCGATTTTAAGAAGCAATGTATCCTACCGTGAACATGTAAGAGGTCTCCATCAACCACACCTAGAGAGATGATAAGATCACCATGTTCGTTGATCCTATCAGCCCTCTCCGGCAGCTCCATGGATATTAAATGGAGTGGTTGGTCACGTGCCAACCCATGGCTCCATTCAAAACAAACGAACCAGGGTGTCGATTTAAAGGTTAATCTTATACTTGTTCTCTATCCTGTGGATATGGGACAAGCAATATTAAACCAGAAAACCCCTTTAACTCTGTCCTTCTGCACTTTACCTGCACCTCTAAATAAAATAAATAAAAACAGTATAAACCCAAACCGTGTCATCTCACAAGAGCTCATTTTCTATAGCACCTTCCTGCCTAGTATAAATTAACAGGAATTGCCTCATGTTTTTGAATAGTAGTCTATTGTTTTTGACACCTGTTTGAATGACCCAATTGTAGAATGCCCCCCTCCTACTGAATATGGAATATGCCAAGGAAGGAAGTGGCATCTGTGACTTTTAGTTATAACACTACCACAAATCCTAATGAAAACAACCTGCAGCTGGAATACAATACACACTTTTATTTTTGGGATACGGTATTGAAGACTAAAGAAGAAGAAGCTTTTGTTTAATGTCTATTGTTTCAACACAGGTAAAAGTAAGTTTGGAATGTAAATAGCTTGAACATTGGAGGGTTTGTAGTAGGTACTACTATATCTTGTGTGTATCAGTAAATCTTTTTATGGACAGGAAAAAAAATACTGCTTGCACCCCCATATCTGGAACCCAATTTTAATGTTTATCTCCATGGACAGTTGAGACCAGCCGGACAGTTGAGACCAGCCATACAGTACTTCATTTTGTCTACTCAGGTTCCATTGTTAACAAATTTTATAATGTGCGTTGCTTCCCTCATAACATTTTTAAGATCCTTTTTTGGACCCATGACAACAGGCCTCTCTGTAACGTACTGATGAAGCAGCTGTCTACAGATGGACATTCTTTCCTTCTGGAGAGTGTTATGGCTTAGGATATATCTCCAGTTTAGTTCTAATACTGCTACCATTATGTAGCCATTCTCCATCAACTTGAAGGGGAACTTTGGTTAAGAAAAAGGTAACACTGTTCAATCCTCACTCATAATCTAAGTTTGTTTGTAATAGGTTTTTATTACATGAATTTAGTCTTCTGTCTGCAGCACACTGAATCTGCTAAACATCCTCACTTCCTTGTACACTCTATCTCCACTCCTCTGCCAACCCCCTCCTTTCTGAGACACATGATCTCTGTCTCTTCTGTTGCTAGGCAAACTGTAAGAACCTCATCTGAAACCCTGCCCCCCCCCCCATGGACATCAAACAGTGATCACCTGTCCAAGGGCAGGAAAACAACAGCCTCTCCTGAGTAGTGTGGGGGAAAGGATACGCTGTTGTTTCATCCCCCTCCCTCTCTCTCTCTCTCTCTCTCTCTCTCTCTCATCTAGATAGATAGATATTGCTTTTACACTGCAAAGCAGAAGCAACCAGTGGGCAGATACTACAAGACAGGGATAGTTATCCAGTTAACAATTGGTGGGGGATGAATTTTTGTCTCTATATTCTTTTTATGCATTTTATATTTTTATGGGATCGTTGGAGTTCCCCTTCAAATAGTTCATAAGGAAATAATTCAGCAAGCTGATTTAATCATGTACTTAAATAGAAATAAACAGCCCAACCAGGTGTTCTGATCTTCAAGATCATTGGGGTCCAAAATTTTTGGCATCCACCATTCACACATTTATAGCATAGCTGGTCGATATACCATTGTAGGGTCAAAGCCCTATAGTAAAGTATTATCTTTTATTAATAAGAGGGTATAAGAATAATCAAAAGTAATATGTTGAATCAAAGAAAAAATGACCTGTACTACTAGTAGTTACAGAAGTTGCCAGCTGATCAGCAAAACTAAGAATGACACAAAAATACCTGATTTGGTCAAGGATCTTTCCTAGGCTTATGGGTCTGGCAATGAGGTACTGTATGTATACCCATAGGCAGTGTGCGCTGCTATGTGACGCATCTCTATTCTTCACTAGAAGAAATGCTTTTATGGAAGAATATTTTCATACCATGGCATCAGAGGGCAGATGCGTTTTACTTTTAACATGAATGCTGTACAAAATATTTCCTATAAATCCAAGGCATACAGAGATACAAAATAGGTCAACACCATGCTATGGCCATTAGGCTATAGATCTATACAAAGAAAAACAAATCTGTAAAACAGGTAGGTGAATAAGGCTGGATTCACACTGCGTTTTTTCAATCTGTTTTTTTTTTTCTTTCAAAAAACGGATGCATTTGTGAGCATCCGTTTTATTCTGTTTTTATATTGACTTCCATTTTTTTTTACATACACAAAAACGTAGTCACCCTCTTTTTTGTTTCCCTTAAAAACAAAACTGATCCGTTTTGATCTGTTTTTTTTTTTTTTATTATTATAATGGAAGTCAATGGAAAGACAGTCACAAATGCATCCGCTTTTTGCAAAAAAAAAAAAAAAAAAAAATTGGATGAAAAAAATGCAGTGTAAACCCAGCCAGCTTAATTCTGAAATGGCTTTTTAAAAAGTTCATGTATACAGATGTAGAATCTATTATCTGTCGTGGCATATTACAGCCGTCGCGTAGAGCACCATTCATTGATCTGACATGCACTACGCAAGAAGTGGCGATTGCCAATTCAGCATGCAAAGTCAATAGTTTGAACATGCTGAACGTTGTTTGATACTCACTATATCTGTATATTTGTATGAAGAAGAGTCTATAATTGAGCCATAACAGAAAAAAAAAATCAAATAACATTTATTGAAACCTATTTTCTGAATTACAACTCCTTGTCAGGAAAACTTGTAACCGTGCGTTCCAAACACTGCATGACAAAGACAAAGCTATTTTCTATTTATCATTCCTATAATTTACAAGGATAACAGAATCAGTAGAATATTTTCTCAATATAGAAACTGCATTCAAGGAACTTTCTCAGCCCGAGCCTCTGTATTTCTTGGGTAGCAATATTACACATATCAATACACTTTGATTTCATGTGGGAGAAAATTTTTCTAGGAAGTCATTCATCATTAGATGTGTCAGACCGATGCCGTTCTGAACATTGTTCATTTGTTTTCTAATGTCGAGGAGTTGTGCGGATTCCACGAACAGTGGAATATAATAAAAAGTGGAAAATGCACATGATGCTTTATATAATACATGGTCTGGAGTTTAACCCACATCAGCAACCATTTATGCTGTATACTGCACTGTTAGGCTCCTGACATTTAGATGTAGAACTCATAGGCCAGATGGCAGTGTATCAGTGGTGACAGATCCTAGAGGCTAGATAGCCTAAAGGGAAGCTTTGTCTATCTGGGATCCATTTTTCCTATTTATATAATAGCATATAATAAAAACCTGTGATCTGTGGACTGTGCTGTATTTCTCTTCCCAGAGTTGCTTTGTCAGTACATGTAAGAATGTTTTTCTTGTGACTGTCAGCTTATTATAACAGTTCAGCTCTACTGTAAGTCTCAGGAGTATCTGAGTACTTGGAGCCACAGGTAGGGTGATTAGTCTTATTGACTAATCACCAGCCCATGTCTTTGGAGGCATTGAAATAAGTGAACAGATAAGAGACAGAATCAGAAGACAAGGGTCAAGGGTTGTAAGTTAACAGCTAGGACTTCACAATCAGGCACAAATCACCTGAACTAGATACAGTGTAGAGCAACAACTGGGAATATCAGGAATGAGGACAGAAGGAGGTACATTGCAGAGAGAAATTCTGATTATGAATGCCACATGGTGCAATAGCGACATTTCGACCCGTAGAGGTCTTTATCAAGGCTCTCCAGATCCCAGTGGGTTTGTTAATATGCATGATAAAGACCTCTACAGGTCTATGACATATGTCATACCATAGATATGCAATAAAATCTATAATTTTTTGCTTCAAAACCAAATGTTGTTAGATCTCTCCATATCTAACCCCCGACATTAGAAGTGTCAGCTTTTCAGCCTGCATCCACGTACACAAACTGAGTTTACGGACTTTATTTCACAGTGCTGTTGGATCTCCACTTTCTTGTTATGCCTGATGATACATTTAAGTTATTTTTAGTGGCAAGTCCTCTTTAATTTGTTAAATTTGATTGGATACTACTGTATCCTGAACACCACAACATACAAGGGTGGCACTTCCCGAAAAAATAGAGAAAGCTGCATGTAAATGTGAAAAGTATAGCAAATTTTATTTTATTGGTACACAAAGAGTCAAAAAGTGCACAACATACAAATTAAAAACACTTAAAACCACAACATACACAGGTCCATGTTAAATAGACATGGAACCAGGACGAACTGACATGTGTCTGTATAATAAACCCCCTAAGGTAAGTAATACTGACTCACAACATAAAATAATGTGGATGTGTCCTAATTAGAGCAGTAATGTCTCTGTAAGTAACTCAGCTCGATGGACACAAAACAACCCAAATAGGTACAGGGGAAAAAATTATATGAAGACAATATGGAGGAGTCAGAAAGTAGGATCAAATATCACCAGAGGGGGAGTCCATGTCAGGGTCCGAGAAACCCCACGCGTTCCGTCTCCGTCACGAGACTTTCTCAAGGGTAAGGGTATGGTGACTTATTAGACATATATATAGCACTTTCAATCAATATAGGTTAATTACCATGTCCATAGATGAACAGCCATGCCCCTCATCAAGTATGGATCTCGATCCGTGCCTCCAACATGGCCGCGGCGTCATCCCCCGGCCACTGCGCATGTCTAAGGATGATGGCACCGCCCCCCAGTCATGTGGTCAGTGACGTGTGAGATTCAACTTTATTGACACCATCCAAACACTGACACTACAGCCTAGTCAGCGCCGCCGCGTCCCAGGGCTACACCGCACATGCGCACATGAGAGATGTCACCCTTCAATATTAAGTATAGTAGTACGTATAAATCAATGAGTAAATGGCAGCGAACCTAACACCCCCCAGCATGAATAAACCATTAATCCAGCCTATTGGGGATCAAACACAAAACCACATGATCTGCATTCTCAATCCTATATATTTCATACATTTAGAAGTGGGTTCTATGGATGTAACATATAACTTTAAACCATGATTCAATGTGAAAAATAAATAAAAATTCCAATAAATACTATAGAAATATAAATATAAATATATAAATAGATAATAAGTGATATGCAATATACTAAGATGTATCATAATATATACAATATAATTAAAAATACAATATACTAAAGAATTTTTTATATATATATATATAATACTACACCAGTTACCACATATAAATAAATTGGTTTATTTATATGTGGTAACTGGTGTAGTATTATATATATATATATAAAAAATTCTTTAGTATATTGTATTTTTAATTATATTGTATATATTATGATACATCTTAGTATATTGCATATCACTTATTATCTATTTATATATTTATATTTATATTTCTATAGTATTTATTGGAATTTTTATTTATTTTTCACATTGAATCATGGTTTTAAGTTACATGTTACATCCATAGAACCCACTTCTAAATGTATGAAATATATAGGATTGAGAATGCAGATCATGTGGTTTTGTGTTTGATCCCCAATAGGCTGGATTAATGGTTTATTCATGCTGGGGGGTGTTAGGTTCGCTGCCATTTACTCATTGATTTATACGTACTACTATACTTAATATTGAAGGGTGACATCTCTCATGTGCGCATGTGCGGTGTAGCCCTGGGACGCGGCGGCGCTGACTAGGCTGTAGTGTCAGTGTTTGGATGGTGTCAATAAAGTTGAATCTCACACGTCACTGACCACATGACTGGAGGGCGGTGCCATCATCCTTAGACATGCGCAGTGGCCGGGGGATGACGCCGTGGCCATGTTGGAGGCACGGATCGAGATCCATACTTGATGAGGGGCATGGCTGTTCATCTATGGACATGGTAATTAACCTATATTGATTGAAAGTGCTATATATATGTCTAATAAGTCACCATACCCTTACCCTTGAGAAAGTCTTGTGACGGAGACGGAACGCGTGGGGTTTCTCGGACCCTGACATGGACTCCCCCTCTGGTGATATTTGATCCTACTTTCTGACTCCTCCATATTGTCTTCATATAATTTTTTCCCCTGTACCTATTTGGGTTGTTTTGTGTCAATCGAGCTGAGTTACTTACAGAGACATTACTGCTCTAATTAGGACACATCCACATTATTTTATGTTGTGAGTCAGTATTACTTACCTTAGGGGGTTTATTATACAGACACATGTCAGTTCGTCCTGGTTCCATGTCTATTTAACATGGACCTGTGTATGTTGTGGTTTTAAGTGTTTTTAATTTGTATGTTGTGCACTTTTTGACTCTTTGTGTACCAATAAAATAAAATTTGCTATACTTTTCACATTTACATGCAGCTTTCTCTATTTTTTCGGGAAGTGCCACCCTTGTATGTATGACATGGCTTTTTCTTTGGTTGTTTATCTGTAGTAGTTTTTTCATGTCATGTTGGGTTGAGCACCCTGCCTTATAGACTTTAGTAGTGCCTTGCCTTCCTTGTTTGTTTTTGAACACCACAACATGACAAGTAACACAACAACAAAAACATGACTCTGTGAGAGGGTTGTGTGTGAGTACAATGGCTCCTTTAAACTCTACAGACCAGTCCCTTTAGACTCTACCTACCACCTGCAACAAGTCAATCATGATTCACTACCTGTCCCCACAAAAATAGTGTAAGTCATAGGAAGCACAGTTAGGCTTGTGTTTCATGACTACAAGTAGTTCTCCATGTCAACTTTTACATTTGTGCCAAGAGCCTCACAGCAACAATGTATATTGGGTCAAATGCTCTGACAGTTTGTTAGTCTACTGTCATATATTATTACTACTGTGACATTTATGTCATTCCTGCATCCCATGGTTGTCGCAATCCAATGTGGTGCTACTGGCAATTTCTAATTTGCTGTTCTTTGAAAGTTTTAGAAAGAAGCTATGGTGAACTCCAGACATAATTTAGAGGAGTAATTACATTAAAACAAACTTTACAGCTAACATTTACTAACAAAAAATATTCCAAAATTGTTGAATTTACAAATCTTGCAGTTCTGAGATCTCCTGCAGTTTCAAAGCTTGTAAATAGCACATTACCTCTCCAAGTTAACAGCAACCAAGACTATAGCAATTACACTATAATTGTAATTTTATTGTTGTGTCTCTATATACTTCCTTACAGTCCTGAGGTTTAGGCATTGCATGTTCTCCATTTTACGGCACAGTTCTAATACAAGAACGCTTAAGATGCTCAGAGAGCCATGAAATCCTAAGCAGTGTTTTACTATTTTAGCATTATGGGGCAAATTCCCATATCAGCCACCGGGGGTGTTATTTTTTTTTTATTGGAAATTTGGAATACCTTAGAAGGGTTATATATTATTAGAAAGCTATGCTATTTTACAACACCACTCCTGTGTCCTATACTATTGCAACTTGACCCTATTTACTGGAAGAGCTGCAATGCCAGACACAACTTGTTAACATGTGTGCATTCTAGGCTTTTTTCTAATCACATGCAAGGTTTTTTTTATACTATAGCTAGTCCTTTTCTCTTGCTGTCTCTTTCTCTATCAAATTATAATGACTAAATGACTGGGTTAGAACAATCCTGCCTAGACCAATCCCCTAAAAAAAGCCAATGTAACTGACAAAATGAATGCTGGCCACCATGGAAAGGTGGCAGAACATAGGAGCTTGATGCATATGGGCCTGCGAAGTCACAGATCAGTCATCAGTCAGTGCCTATATTGATCTATCTCAACTGTTGAAGCTGCATACAAGTGACATGTCAGCATCAAGACTTGCAAGAACAGAGGGAGAAGATGGTTGGGATTGAAGAATCTTGTTTTTTTAAGATTTAAATCTTGTTTTGCTTCACATCATGTAGATGGCTGGTTGTATGTATGTTACTTAGCTGGGAAAAAAGATGGCCCCAGGATTTACTATGAGAAGTAGTGTGATGCTTTCTGCGATGTTCTTCCGGTAAACCTTGAGTCATGGCATCTACCGTGTTCCTATACATCGTTTAGACCAAGTACACCCCTTCATGGCAAAGGTATTCACTAATAGCAGTGATCTCTTTGACTAACATAGTGCATTGGCCTAAATGCAAAAATTGTTCAGGAATAGTTTAAGAAATATTTAAGGTGTTGACTTGGCCTCATAATTCCCCAAATCGCAATCCGATTAAGCATCTGTGAGATGTGTTACAAAAATATGAAGGCTGCAACCACTCAAAACTTGTCTTGGTGCCAAATATTACAGGGCACCTTCAAAGGTCTTTGGGAGTCAAGAGTTGCTTTGATGGCAACAAAGGTACCTATAAATTATTAACCCTTAGAGGACCCAGCCAATTTCAATTTTTGCATTTTCGTTTTTTCCTCCTTGTGTTTAAAAGGCCATAGCACTTGAATTTTTTCACCTAGAAACCCACATGAGCCCTTATTTTTTGTGTCACTAATTGTACTTTGCAATGACAGGCTGAA
>NC_091460.1:48410759-48505759 GCF_027789765.1 Dendropsophus ebraccatus
CAGGCCAGTATATTCCAATGAGCAATAATGGTTCGTCTTCAAAGCATATTCTAATGATAGCCATTTATTGCATAGCCCCAGGAAAGCACCAGGAGAATGTGCTCTGTTATGCCTTTAAGATTGTTAAATGAGAGGAGAATTAGGGGAGGGTCAGTTATGCATGTTGAAAATATTGTCCATTATAGTCCAAGGGAAATTATAGAAGCAATTAGGAATACCTGAGAAGCCATCATGCCTCAATTGCTAACCAGTGTGTAAGCCTTGGAATGTTGATGTACTGCTTGGTGTAGCCTCTCTAGCACACAGACAGTGGAGAACTGGACAATTGGACATCCAAGTCAGTTCTTTAAGTACTGTATTTTCCTGCATATAAGACTACTTTACAACGCAGGAAAATCTTCTCAGAAGTCACGGGTTGTCTTATACGTTGGGTGTCGTCTTATAGGGCAGGTGCTCAAAAACTTCAGAATCGGACTGGAGAATCAGGGGTCAGCGCATGCAGTGGGGGGAGCTGAAACACGACTGCATGACCATATGAAGGGCAGAGCAAGCGTCAGGAGTCTGGAGATACAGTATGGTAGAGTGGCACTGTGCCCAAAAAAACACACCTTTTTCCCCCATCTGGCTTTCCTTTGTATCCTACCGGTATTACTCTACCTCTTTTTCTGCCTCTCAGATTTCACTGTCTGATGTTTTTTTTTTTTTATTGATTTTTATTTAGTGTGCGTTGGAAGAGAGAAGTCTTATACGGCAAGTATATCCCATACTCTATATTTTAACTGGAGAAGTTGGAGGTCGTCTTATATGCCAAGTTGTCTAATATAGTTGTCTAATATGCCGGAAAATAACGGTTGTGTCTAGTATGCTGCAGAATCATTCGAGTAGATATCCACTGATGGGACGACCCAGTTTATAATTAGGAGATCCATAGACTGAGATAGTCTCATCAACACAAGTAAACTTGCAGACATATCCAGGGTCACGGCTCTAATGTGAACACTGACCATTTTAAAGTAAAGTAAAAACACCCAAAACTGTTGGAAAACCCTTTTTAAATATGTTGTTACACCTAAAAAATCAAATCAAATAAATATATATATATATATATATATATATATTTTAATAGGGTATCACTTTTAGCTTTTGGTAGTATATAATTTTTTGCAAGATTAATAAAATTACACTTTTGTAAGGTATATAAATTACTATATGAAGAAAAACAATATTAAACTCTTTGTACCTTCTTTTCTTTCAACGCCCTTGTATATATGTTTGTATGTATGAGCCCCACCAAATGACCAACAGCTTAGGGCTTAGTAAAAGTGATTAGCATTGAAAAAACACTGGGAGAAGAAGAAATCACTTCACTCTTATTGTTTGTTTCTTAGCACTGGATACCTTCAGATGGTGGACATCTCTTTTTACACTACACCCAAGTACTTCAAAGAAAGACACAGCTAATAATGAACATACATTTCAACAGTCTTTCAACATATATGTAAAGAAATAGTACATGTGTTCAATTTGAAAGGTCCACAGTTGTTTACATTTCAGTAAATCTGGCCTAATTCTCTGAGTAGCCACAACCTGCTGTCAACACCGTGGTGGGATGTATACTTACAATGGATGTTGATGGCATGATCTAAGTGAAATTGTGGACAGACATGTATTGACAAGGTCATTTCTCTGTTAAAATGTAGCAGCTGTTGCATATAAAAGTGCTGCCTCCCCGTATTCCTCCACCGAATATATGTTGGGTAATGCGTATTACTTTTCAGCTTCCAAAAAGAGAAGAGATGCCGTCATAGTCATCCTTACTTGTTTATGCATACAACTAATAGTTTTGGATATGTCTCTTATAAATAGACGTTTCTGGCGCTCATTCTTCTGGGAAATGTTTTGTCACCTGGGCAGAGACTTATGATAATGTAGACTTGTTATTGAGTAGTTGTCAATTACATGCAAATGGATATTGAGAAGCACCTGGATCCCAGGAAGTTTAAAGTTTAAAGTTTAAAGTAGAGCACCCAACTATGATGCCCCATTTATTGCACTGATCTCCTCTTACAGGACAGAGGGACCTATGGGCCCCGTGAGATCCCTGAGCTTACATGCGTTTGCCACCCCTATAGTTACACTGCCACTACTGCACCCACTATAGTTATACAGTACATGGCCTTATAGAGGTTTGTTGAGGTCTTAAAAAGTTTATAAAATCAACATTTAATAAAAAGGTTAATTTTTATTTGTCATTGGCTCTGCCATATTTACTGCTCATATTTTCATATGAGCAGTCATATATTGCTCATTATGGCCTTAAGGGGGTATATTGGCATAAAAAAGCCCTTTTCTTTAATAAAGTTATATAACTTTATAAATGAAAAAAAAATAAATAAATAAATATATATATATATATATATATATATATATATATATATAATACATTTTTGGTCACATTAAATCGAGAAACATTGTAATAAAAAGCGATCAAAAAGTTGCATATGTGCAATCAAGGAACCAATAGAAAGAACACATCATGGCGCAAAAAAATGACACCTTTTTTTTAAAAGCCATCAAATAATATAAAAGGTATGCAAGTTGCATATCGTTTTAATCGTACTGACTTGAGAAACATAGATTACATGTCAGTTTTTCTATAGGACAAACTGCGTAAAAACGTAAACCCCCAAAGAAAAAGAATTGCATGTTTTTTTTTCAATTTTACCGCACATATAATTTTTTTCTGGTTTCGCAGCATATTTTATGCAAAAAAAGCCATTGCAAAGTACAATTAGTGACACAAAAAATAAGGGCTCATGTGGGTTTCTAGGTGAAAAAATGCAACTGCTATGGCCTTTTAAAGACAATGAGGAAAAAACAAAAACGCAAAAACAAAAATTGGCTCTGTCCTTAAGAGGTTAAAGATGCTGATCAGATGCTGTGTAAACCAATATAAATAAATTTCCTAATATTGCATGCATCAAATCCACTATATTTAATTTTCTATGTTGCGACATTTCTTTGTTATGTTTCTGGTTTGCCCAACTTTGCTTGAACATTGCCCAGCTCCCTTGCCATTCTGCTCAGCAGTGGCTGAAACTTAGAGGGGACATTGGTCTTAACACATTGGAAATGTCCACTCAACCAATTCCTTTAAGCCTCAATACGCCTCCATTTTTTTCTCTCCAACTAGCGCCATAATTTACTCATTTTTGAAAAATGGTAATGACAATTGATCAGTGTTAAAGAAGATCAATGAGAGAACGATTGTTTATCATTAATTATGATGCTATAAAATAATTGTTGTCGGTCCCATGATTGATTGTTGTAAATTCTGCCTAGTGATATACTCCTATACAATTGTGATTACTGACTAGCACACAGCAAGACTCTAATGTTCAACAGTGAGAATTGTGTTCCCCAAGAGTGATGCTCTCTTTTGGGAAACATTACGCTCTACTCTACTGGAATCTCTAATCCCTAAACAATATTTATAGTGACTAAATATACCCTGACTGCACAACACCACTATACCATGACTGGGTAACACCCCTATACCCCGACTGAATAACACCACCATATAATATCTGAATAATATCCCTATACCATAACTAGATAACACCTCAATACCATACATGAATAACATCCCCATAGCATGGCTGGATAACATCCCTATACCATAACTGGGTCATACCTCCATACCATGACTGGATAATACCCCAATGCCATAACCAAATAACACCTCCATGCCATGGCTGGATAATACCCTATACCAGCATTGGCTAATGCCCCCTTACCATGGTTGGATAACATTGTATTACATCCTTATACTATGACTGAATAATATACCAATACCATGACTGAATAACACCATTATACCATGACATGACGAATGATCGCATTTGATTCTCGTAGCCTGGAGAAAGTGGATGTAGCCCGAGGGCTGCTTAAAAAAAAAAGAATGGATACAGCCCATGGCAAGTTGGCTCATCTCTAGATAACACCCCTGAATGAATAACACCCCCATACAATCACTGGAAAATACCACCAGATTAGTCAGATTTTGGCATGTGTTTTGGCGCACATGATCAAAGTTTAGGCCACATCATCTTGGTAGGAACAGTGTCTCTAAAGTGATTTAAATGCATAGTGCGGAGAAAAGTCCCGGGCACTAGTTTTTGGACGAAATTCTGGGACAGACACATTAGTCCATCTGGGCTACTTATGCCACAGATTGTGACCATGTACAGCTATATGACAGGTAATATGTGCATTTGTCCCCAGAGGTCTGTATAACACTGTCGGAACGTTGGTACAGAATTTCCAGGTGACAAATTCACTTTAATTATGCCTCAATCTTTTGCAGATTTCACATTGAGGTAAGACTTCAGTGTAAAACTAGGGACTGTCTTGAAATAATAGATGGAGATTTTGTCATACACCCGTACATAGAAAAGTTCAGACTAACAGCTGACAGTCTTGTTTTATAAGGCGGGCTGTAGATGTTTTATCAGCACAGGGGGAGTAGTAACCATGTGACACACAACGCAGCCGAGCCCGGGGAAATAGTCATTACCAGGCACACATGTCTGCATGCCTTCATACTTACTGATAGTTCTTTTTTCTTACTGTCTGACACATTATAAATCGCAGTGACCTAAGGAAATTGCATAACTTATACCTTTTTATAGTCAGACTGCTTTCTGTGCCAAGAGAGTGCTACAACTAGAGAATATCACAATCAAGTTATAGCAAGGTAAAAGGTATAAAAAAACAGCAAGTGTTACAGTGTATGTACAAATTAAAAGTCTCAATAGTACATACAATACCATTGCTCCTATGAAAACATTGGTCACATCCCACTTTCTGAGGCAGATTCCCAACCAGGTTGACATATGTACGAATGTTCCACAAGGGTGCCTCTAAAAGTTATGACCCCCACAAAATTCTACATGACAGCAACTTTGCTACTACATACAAACACCGCTGTCTGTCATAGAGAAGCCCATCAGAGAGGAGCACTAGACCAGAGGGAAAACCATTACAGAGTGCTGCTGGGAAAGCCATTACAGAGTGCTGCTGTCTTCTTTTTTTCTGCTGTCTTCTGGCTACTGTAGGTTCACACTGCGTTTTTGTGTATATTTAACATATACATTTTATACTGTTGAAAAGGAAGAAACCATATATATTTAAAGGATGGTCAAAAGGCTACTTTATGCCACGTTCTTTAGGCTATTTTCACACGTTGTATGAGACCAGCCGTTCCGTGACCCCGGCCGGGTCACGGAGTGGCCGGTCTCTGGCCGGATCATCTTTGCCGGTACTTAAGTACTGGCCGGGTGATCTCTCCGGCTGCGGAGCTCTGATGCGGGCACATCAGTGCGTGCCCGCATCAGAGCTTCCCATAGCCAGTAGTGGTTTATAATAGGGGCTTTTTGGGCGGCAGCCCGGGGCCTTGAGCTCCTGGGGGGCCCATGACCACCCAAAAAGACTTATACTTTCAGTGGTGTACTGTCTCCTGGCTACACTTCCGCCATGATTTGCAAAAAATCCCAGTTTTTTTATGGCAATTTTGCACAAATCAGGGCATCATGACATTATCTGTCCTGTACTATGAATGCCAGGCTAGTGCCGCCATAGTTACAGTGGGGTGGGGGGCCCAGGCTTGGTGAATAGCCCGGGGCCTATGGTAAAGTTAATCCGCCCCTGCCCATAGCGCACAGTGAAGCGAGCGGCCGGAGTCGCTCGCTTCACTGTGTGAACTGACAGGGCTTTCTGCGGCCGGAATTCCCTGAATTCCGGCCGCAGAAAACTGACCTGTCAGTCTTTTCCGGCGCCATATGGGATCCCGGCCGGGTGTGTACGCTCCGGCCGGGATCTCATTGCACATAAGACTAATGGGCCTGGACTATCCACAGTGTAGGCCATCAATATCTGATCATTGGGTGATTGACACCTGGCAGCCCCTAGGAATCAGTTGTTTGCCATAGCCATGGCATCTAAATTCCCTGACAAAATCAGTTGTTTTCTAGGTGTATCTCAATTCAGCTCATGAAAATCGACTTGAAACTGAAAGAGGTTGTATCTTTGTAACTTTTTTTTTTTTACTATGTGTCTATTTTTTGCCCTTTGTTCTTAAAGTGGTTATATAGATAGAGAAAACGTTATCTATATTGTTACAAGTACATATAAAACAATAAAGAAGTTGTAATGCTGAGAGTTGTGGATCCGCTGTGCCACTACTAGCGATGACGTAAGTCGCACCAGGTAGCGGAGCCTAAGCGGCTGCAAGTTGGGATGGACTTGCTGTGGCAGGCGACCACCAGGTCGCTACCCCTGGCTTGGCTTGCTAGTGGCGGTGGCGAGGTGCAGTTGGGGAAAAATAGGCAGATAGGCTGGAACTTAGCAGGAGGCTTGGCTGGAACTAAGACAGCAGTCAGATGGCAGGAACCAGGAATGGCTGGAACGACTGGGCAGGATATCCAGGCAGGAATATAGGGACAGGATACACAGGCAGGTATATACGGACAGGCTACACAAGCAGGATATACGGACAGGATACATAAGTGGGATACACGAGAGCTCGGCCACACCCTAATGGGAAGCATGTAGAGGCTCCAACAGGGAATGTGAGCACAGGTGCAGCTTTATAGGCTGGTGATATGTGCACACCCAATTAGGGATGAACTGGCCCTTCAAGTTTAAGCAGAGACGGGCACGCACACGCCGGACCATGCGGGAGGAGGAGCAGACTGGGGACATCCAGAACCATGTGTGGCAAGGGGAACGAGCCCGGCTGCCGACAGGGAAGACAGCACGGCCAATGGAAGAGGTACGTGCCATGGCCGCGGCTGTTACAGAAGTCATGCTTAACTCACTGCGCTCCCCCGACATCCCCCTACACATCTCCAATGTCTCCTGGAGATGATTCCTCCTCCACTCCTGCTGTGGCCAGTGATTGGCTGAGCAGGCCGTCCCCCCTAGACCAGTGGAGGCAGGATTGAACACCATAGACCAGATAAAGTAAACCTATGGTTTTTTTTATATATATATATTTTTTAGATAATTTACCAGAAAATTACAAAAATTACAAATTACAAACACTACAAAATCACACAGCATAAAAAATAGTAATGTTAATCTTCAGGTTTGCAGCAGGACCAGAAATGAGTTTATATTCCCAGAATCAGGAGCAGATCTGCTGACTCATGGAATAATGAGTGTGACTACTATATGGTTTCTTTCATCACGTTCTTTGAGGAGCTTATTACAGTGTCCTATTGACCAAAGCACATTACAAATAGACTGAGGAACAGAACATGCGGGAAGTGTTAGTCCCTATCTAATAGCCTAGCACATGCTATGGTCAGCCGATGGAGCTAAGAAGGATATATGAAGGTATGATGGGGCTACAAATCTTTCTTCTGTTACCAAGCTCATGAAGACTTTGCAGATCCTCCAGGACATAGACGGAGTGTCTTCCAGATAAGCACATTCTCTGCAGATCCGATGCATGTGTTCTCTCTAAATCTTAAATCAATGAGGTGGGAATCCCCTGCCACGTTCTTTCTAGGACACTCCGACACATTGCTTTATTGTTGTTACTGCTGTTATTATTATTCACACTATTGTAAGCTGTGTGTGTGTGTGTTTGTGCGTGTGTCTTTTGTGTTTGCTATTTACATGGTGAAGCTGTGGTGCAATAACATACTGTACCTACTCCACCTGCCATGGACATATGTGAAGGGCATGTGTGATATCTTAACTTCCAATGCTTAACTGCAGCACATTCAAATTATTCATCAGTTGCATTATACATGTTTTTCCCACAGTTCCATTTCATTTGGACACATTTAGCTGTAGTAAAGTATGTGTTCATTTCGTAACACTACGTTTGGTCACTAAATAACGCATATAATATGATAATGCTATGTGATTACTGGACGGCACTACTATGTGGTCACTGTATGTCGTATTATGTACCCATTAGTGATGAGCGAATAGTGAAATATTCGAATATTCGATATTCGTACGAATATCTCCCGAATATTCGAATATTCGATTGAATATCCGATCCCATTAAAGTCTATGGGAACAAGTATTCGATTATTGAAAAACATCTATTAGACCACTTGGAGGTAAAAACCAGAAGCTGGGGGATTTGAACGCTTATCGAATATTTATAATATTTGATAGATCCAATACCTTACTATTCGATCGAATATCTATTCAATCGAACAGTATTCAGGCATCACTAGTACCCATTTATATTTGTTATTAGTATTGAGGATGCAAATCCTACTGTGGTAGAGTACCTAGAACTGTTATTGGGAACTGGATATCCCAGTATTTGTTGGCCTTGAGATGGGGTGTTTATCCAGAGTTGTTTTGTGATATATAGAATCAGAAAGGAAATTTTACCCTATCCAAATAGGGAGCAATTAATAGTTCGGTACTTATTGCTTTCTTCTGGATCAACACATTAGGATTATAGGTTCCAACTGGACCAATAATGCCAAAAGAGTTCACGTATGTACTCATAACATAAATTCTGAGCAAAAGTGATACCTCCCTCTTGACAATGATGAGAATTAACAACCTCTATGTTTACTATTATAACAATCTTACTTTTACCCGTTAATAATAGAGTACTACACAGTGTACTCCTATCACTGCAGTGTAATTGGGAGCTGAGACAGGGAGGTTCTTGCGTTATACACAACAAACATTGAGTAGGCGCAGGAATCAGAGAGGTTATTGTAGTCAGCAATCCGTACACAAATAAAGCTCTGTTATCTTCCTGATACGGCGGGTTCATCTCAGATCAGGTGAGTCCTCTCCTACTAGTTTGTTAAATATAGATGAACCCTTTAAAGTCAGCGCTGTTGTCTGTAAATATTATGCAGAAGATCCATGTTGATGTTTGCTGCGGGTCATTTGTTTTAGTAAGTGAATGCTTTGGTTTCCCTTATCATTTGCTGATGGGACAAATTGTACAATTTATGCGAGGAGCATACACAATATATGAAAGGAGTTGTGCTAATTGGAGGGAGATGACACTATAGTATCTTCCTGCATCTCTAATGCAAGCCCTAGGCAGCAGATTGTAGACAGCTGGCAGGATCTGATATGTATAGGGTTTGGGGTAACATCGAAGCTTCTATCTTTGGGGAAAATCGGAGTATGCCCCCCCAAAGACACTTTGTTTACCCTGTAGATAAGCATTGTTTGGCAGCTACTTATTCCAACAGCGGCTATCTCATGCCAATAGGCAAATTAACATGTGTCATCATCTTCTAGTTTTTAGGTTTATAATTCTGCACTGATCTTTATAATGGCCAGGCCTTTGTTTTTTAATACAGAGCTTAAAAAAAACTATATATATATATATATATATATATATATATATATATATATATATATATATATATATATACATAGCCTTATGCACATTTTTGGGTCCACTAGAAATGCCCTTTTAGCTGTTATATAATCTGGGAGATGGGCGAAGATCCTAAACCAAGGGTTCTCCCTCATCCATTAATCGTGAATTTCCAAATAGGTTATGTGGAAATCTTCTAAACCAAACTGTATATGACAACCTGGTGAACTGTATATAGCCATTGAGGATTTTCAGTAGACAAGTAGTGATCCCAAACTAGAAATAGGACATGGTCTGGATTGTAATTCCTTCAGACATTCGTAGTGTTTTGTGGTTGTCTTAGTATGATCTGACAAAGACTCATATAAATATTCATGTACAAAATGACATGGACCATGAATGAAAATGGCTAGAAAGAATATTGACACACATTTTACCATTAAGTTGTTGAGCAGCAGGTATCAGGGGACATCTCCCATACCATTACCCCATCACATCCAGACGCATCACTGATCAGGCAGACTACAGGGAAGGTACATTAATAGTTTCATGTTGTTTTTAGTGAACCAAACACAAGCAATAAATAAACTGGATTTTCCTTTAGGTCTTGCTATTTTTTATAGTCCTCCCACTGCTCATTCATAGGACTCATACTGTACGTTCATTTCTTTTATGCTGCATCTGAAAGAACTGGGTATTTGCCTTTTAAATATCATCTATGTCCAGGAGCGAGAAGTAGCATTTATAGTAACAATAATCAGTTCACATCAGCAACACGTTCTAAACTTCTACAAACTCCTAAAAATAGATATGGCTGGCTTCATACATTGAATTTTGGTAAGTATGGTCATCTTTCTATAGATCATTTTAGTCAGTATTTTTAACTAAAACCAATGATAGGTACGAGTTAAGGGATATTCAATAATTTAATCAAAGTTGACTTTTTCCAATGAACTTTTTTCATCTTTTTCCTGATGGTTCTCAGGAGGATTCTCTGCTAGTAGTCCAAAAATAGAAACTTCCACTGTATTGGTAAATAAATCATCATACAGGACAAATTTGATGGAACATAACGTAGCGTAGTGAATTGTAATGTAACCTATAAAGACCACAAACTTGTGTGTCCATCACACGATCAGGACATTTTTTCTACATCTGGGAGCAGGGTCCTATCCATTGGGGTTGCAGAAATAAGAGTGTCCTGACTGGTGATGAAAAAAATATTAAGTATAATTAACCCTTTAAGGAGGGAGCCAGTTTTCATTTTTGCGCTTTTGTTTTTTCCTCCTCATGTTTAAAAGGCCACTGCACCTGCATATTTTCCCCTACAGACCCACATGAGCCCTTATTTTTTGGGACACCAATTATAATTTGAAAATACAGACATAATTATTCTATAAAATATGCTGCAAAACCAGAAAAAAATTATATCTGCAGGGAAATTGGAAAAAAAGGTGAAATTCCTTTTATTTCGAGGGGTTTCTTGTTTACGCCGTTCGCCCTTTGGTAAAACTGACATGTTATCTATGTTCCACAAGTCAGTATGATTACAACAGTATGTAACTTGTACAACTTTTATATTATTTGATGGCTTTTACAAAATTTAAACCTTTTAAAAAATTTCTCTATTCCCAGGCTTATAACACTTTTATTGTTTGGTCTATGGGAGTTGTCTTTTTTTGCGCCACAATCTGTTCTTTCTTTTGGTACCTTGATTGCATATATGCGACTTTTTGATCACTTTTTATTATTATTTTTTTTCTGGATTTAATGTAAACAAAAATGCGCAATTTTGCTCTTTGGCGAGTTTTTGCGCTTAAGCGGTTTACCGTGCGAGATCAGGAATGTGATAACTTAACAGTTCGGACGATTACACACACAGTGATACCAAATGTGTTTATTTTTTTATTAATTTATTTTTTTTATTTATAAAATGGGAAAAGGGGGGTGATTTAATTTTTATTAGGGGAGGGGGTTATTTATTAATAAAAACACTTTATTTTGTTTTCACATATAGTAATTAGAAGCCCCCTGGGGGACTTCTATATACACAGAACTGATCTCCCATTGAGATCAATGCTGTGTATTTATTAGAGCACGGATCCATCAGATCGTTGCTCTATTATAGTGGTCTGCTGCAGACAATCTACATGGATTGCCGAGCCGGGATCAACGCCATTTCGACGCTGAGCCCCGACCGGCTCAGTACAAGTGATCTCCCTTCCGCGATCACATCGCGGGGGGGGGGGATCTGCCACTAGACACAAGGGACAGGGGCACAGATACTATTCAAATGCAGCTGTCAGCTTTGACAGCTGCATTTGAATAATTAATTAGCCAGGAGCGGTGATCGGCCGAGTCGGTAAATACCTGCGGTCCCTGGCTGCACATAGCAATGGGCTGCAGAGAGGGCTCCCGTCGGGAGCCCTCTCTGATCCCCCTAACAGCCGTCGTTAAGGAGTCAAGTGCGCTGAACAATCTTGAGTGAACTAAGCCTAATGGTGCCTTTACACAGACAGATTTATCTGACAGATTTTTGAAGCCAAAGCCAGGAACAGACTATAAACAGAGAACAGGTCATAAAGAAAAGACTGATATTTCTCCTCTTTTCAAATCCATTCCTGGCTGTGGCTTTCACCACTAGTTGTTCACTGCCATCACTTTAAACATTATGGGGGACATTTATGAAAAGTATGGCAGGGGTGTACGTCAGGGAGAAGGAGCAGATTCTTCCCTTCTCCCTGGTGCACGCTTGCATTATCAGCTCGATAGGCGGGCGGGGGGGGGGGGGGGGGGGGGGGGCTCAAGGCGGGAAGGAGCTATGGCCTCCTCCTGCACCCAATTTATCATGATTTACACCTGTTGGCAGGTGTAGATTTGGTACGCTCAGGTTCGGGCCCGGCAGGCCGGATTCACTAAGTAGGCTTGGCCTAAGGTAAGGCCGGTGTATGAGTACAGCGGTCTTCATAAATCCCCCCCCCCCCCCATGAGCTTATATGGAAAGACATGCTGCCAACAAAAAAACGTTTAGTCTCACACAATCCCAGCAATGAACCAAAAAACATCTGAGTAAGTGTGGATCTCCGTGCCAGTGATAACGTTTATTAATGAAGGCTATGCAGGAGCTTTTTGGAAGGTACTCACTTCAGTATAGACAGTGATAAATCTTATAATTTGTATATTTAAATATTTTTTAATCACTATTTATTAATTAATTATTTTTATAATATAACATTTCTGATTATTATCTTACACAGTGCTATCATTGCATACACTACTTGAAATAATAATCCTCTTGAGTGTGTTACTAATACTTTGAATTGCATTCCACATTTATTATTTTTTTATCATTGTATTTTATTGTAAAATATCAGAAAGTTTCTCTGATTTCTATGAATCTCTCTCTCTTGGCCTCTGTTGTAGACGTGTCTCCTTCCTTTATAACAGATTCAGGGCTCTGCTTTACTTAGTATGTGAGCGGCAGCTGAGATGCTTATAAATCGCTGACAGCATCAATAACTGCTTGGTGCCACTTAACTGACTCTCTTTTTCCCACTGGATATTTGAAAAAACATTGCAGCTCCCTAGGTAGTGGAGTGGTTCCAGAGCCTCTCAGGATGCTATTATTAGATATGCGTTATCAAGATTTTTTTTTTTTTTTTACCTTCGGATAGTGGCTTACTAGACAACAAGTTCAGCTGAGTGCAACCAAAACACAAGATCTGAAACGCAGGCTCCTTCTGGTCTTCCATGCTATTTGTTATTCAACATACAATGTAAACAGACACCTGCGGGGCGAGCCTGCGAATGAAGTGGAATGTAAAGGACGCAGCATTTGATGGTAAGCGCGCTTACTATTTGTCTGAAAACAAATGCAGAAATAATAGATTACTGCCAACATTTGCATGATGACATACAGTAACTTTCTAGACTTTTTGATCTACTGTATGTGCTCTATATAACTTTTTTTAATTAAAGGGATAGTCCACCTTGTACAATCCTGTTTTGTTTGAAATTCACACAAACTGATTATAGGGTGTGTGTAAAGTCAAAACGACAGCTGCTTTTAGTGAACGGCCATAATTTAATGTCGTCAAATAATGGCCGTTATTTACTGTTATATGATGGCCGTACACTAAAAACAGCCGTCATTTTAGACAGTGTGTGAACATAGCTGAAATCTTTAAAGGAACCAAGTTGCAACTGTTCAATTAACCACTAGAGAATTGCACAATTCAATTACAAACAAAGGACTGCATGGATGAGCTGGATCTTCCAGGGAGAGAGGAACTCTGCAGCTTTTTTCTCGCTTATAGATGACACACACCAATGAGGGACTCCCCCTTTCACTAACTTAGAATTCTCCAAAAAGTTATTTGGAAATATGTTACAATTTAAAACAACAGTCTTTATATACCAGAGTATGATGGGGGGTGGGGTGGCCCACAGCTTTAAATGGGGGCCACTAATATATTCCTGAATGTAAACCTGGATGCTTGTTGTCCTCCCCAATTTCTTCCAATTTATTTTAGTTGAGAAGTACACCATGACCTACTACCTTTTTTTTTATTATTTCCAAATTTCACTGTGATACAGACAGCATATACTAGGTCCCCTTTGTCAATGAACCTCATAGAAACCATATATGTTCATGCCCTCTATATTCTAGCTGTTTCATTTACTAAATAGCTAATTCTGGTGGGTGACTACTGCAGATCTATAAACCAACTCCTGAAATGTCACAGTCACTTATTTCAAGTCAAAGAATTGGCAGAAACAATTTTTTTTCTCTCATTTACACATATAAATTAGCTTTCTTCAGCAAAGGACAAAAATGTCTCTCTAGTGCCACCTATTGGAAGTAGCTACTCTTTAAGTCAATGTTCGGCCTTTTAAGGAATCTTGCAACATAACCCTGCAAGAAACCCATCAATGAACAGCTGCATTGGGGCACTTGCCACACATCAGTAAGGAGTAGGATACTACTTTGTAGAAATATATATACAGTACTGCATACACAACTCCAGAAAAGAAATGCTTGAAGTGCGCTCACTAATAGTCACAGTTACACTACAATAAGTTATACTACAAGTTGCAGATCATAGAGTTTAAAGGGGTACTCCGGGCCAGCAGTATAATCCGTATCTGGCCGGGGAGGGGGTGGAAAAAGAAGGCTCCGGTGACTTACCTTCCCCGTTCCAGCGCCGGCTCCTGGATCGTGCGGCCCCGTACTCCCATCCTGATGCCACTTCCTGGACTGAGCTGCGGCTTGAGACGTGACATCTCAAGGCAGCTCAGCCATTCAGCGGTCGTAGAGGAATCCCTCCTCGGCAGCTGAATGACGGAGTGTGGAGCGTCGCGATAAGTCACCGGAGCCTTCTTTTTCCACCCCCTCCCCGGCAAAATACGGATTAAACAGCTGGCCCGGAGTACCCCTTTAAATACTGTGACTCACATCAATTTCTGAAATAAAAGAGGAACATTGTAGCACCTTCTGAATTATTAGTTACATCACCTTATAGTTCACCAGACACTATGCAGGTGCTGCTCTCAGTTTTATTTTTGAGTGAAAATTCTCTAGTTCTTCTATTGGAACACCACTGATTAGTTGGCTAGCAATATACAATATTTGACAAGATGGATTAAAGGAACAGTTACAGATGCTAGAAAACTACAATCTTGCTTAACGTGACTCTGTACCCACAATCTGCCCCCCCCCAAAAAATAAATAAATAAATATATATATATATATATATATATATATATATATATATTTGTTTGTACCGTTGGATAGCTGCTTTTAATCCAAGGTCTGTCCCGGGGTCTGTTTGGTAGGTGATGCAGTTACTGCACGAAAAGACAACTTTTAAACTTGTGTCACATTGGCATGGCCTAGAGTACCCATGCCCTAAGCCTACACCGCCTCTTTGTCCCTCCTGTCCCTAATCATCACTTGTGTGAACACTACACATGTGCAATGTTCAGCATTCCTAATGATGAAGAGAGCAGGGAGGAGGGATGGTGGAGCACCACAGGCCTAGGACACAGACAATAACTGCATCACCTGCCGAACAGACCCCAAGACAGATCTTGGATTAAAAGCAGCTATCCGAAGGTACAAGTGGTTTGGGGATGGGGGGGAGGGGTTGGGGGGGGGCATATCATGGGTACAGAATCGCTTTAACTAATGACCTCTAAGCAATTGAACCCTACAAGTCTTTTATTGGGGATACTTAGCAAACATCCACAGTACAACTGAGGACCTGTTGGAGATAAATAAAGAGGGAAAAGTCTACAAATATATTGCTAAAGACTTGGATGTATTTCAATCCATGGTGAGACAAATTGAGAAATTTCAGAACTGTCGCTTCTCTCTTTAGCATTGAGCATCATGTTAAAAAGTTTCCAGGTGCAGAATGGGCAATCTTGGAGTGACTGTCTGTTTATGTACCCTCAAACTTTAACCATTAAAAAACTGTTCAAGTTTGCTGAAGCCCACCTGATGCTCCTGATTTTGGGAAATTGGAAGAAAAAAAGGTTCACACTAACATTAGAACAGCTTCGCAAATGTGAAGTATGAGGGAGAGTGTATAATGGTTTATCATGGTTTGGGGCCTGTATGCCTTGTGATTGGAGATGAGCGAATCAGTTAAAAATTCAATTTTTTTATTGGAAAATTAACTAAACTTAACAAATCTATACATGCCTGTCTATGCTCACCTGGTGTTCTCTACTATGTCTTCAGCCACGCGCTCAGGCAGTCACTGACTGAGAACCAGCACCACAGCCAGTGATTGACTGAGGGGGCTGTCTCTCTTGAGACAAAAGAGTGAAAGACTACTCAGCCAATCACTGGCGGCAGAGCTGTCCATTCACAGTTTGTCGGTGATTGACTGAGCATAGAGTGACAGCCCACTCAGCCAATAGCACCGCAGCTGTCACTCTTGTATCCTGAGAGTGACAGCCCACTTAGCAAATCACTGACTGCAGTGCTGGTCCTTAGTCAGTGATTTCCTAATTGCTTAAGACATGGAAGCATACACTGGAGGAGCACTGACAGGTGAATAAACTTTTTTCTTTGTGAATTTTGTTAACAAATGTAGCAAAAAAAAATGCCTCACTGGATTTGCTTTGCTCATCTCTACTTGTGCTCTCTGAGGGAACAATGAATTCAAAGGTGGAGTTAAAACATTTTACAGGAGAATGTAAGGGCTGCACTCAATAATCTCAAGCAGAAAAAAAAACATTGGGTGATGCAACAAAACAGTCATCGTAAGTAAATCAAGAATGGTTTAAAAAGAGGATTTATGTTTTGCAATGGGCCAATCAGTGGACTCAGCATGATCTGGAGAGGGCTGTGTTTGCAGCTACCTAAGAATTTGGTGGAGGTCATTGTTGCTAAAGGGGATCAAGTTATTAAAGTTCAACGGTTCTCTTATGTTTTCTCCCTACATGGTGGATGTTTGCTTATTGTGCACAATGAAAGACATGAACAGTACAATTGTTAGATAGAATTCCTCTGGCAGCACTGCTGACCATATACACTCACAATGCAGTCAATGGCACGGCCAGATCAATTCCATCCACGACCCGCACCTGAACAGACTTGCCGGTGGCAGGATTCTAACAGCACATCTTGCCACCAGCATGGTAGTAACGTGAATTTTTCTTGCAATTGTTATAGCATTTCCACCTTCTAACGTCTTTTCTTTACTTTACAGATACCGTACATGTACGGGAAAGCCAGAAATGCCCTGCCTGTCTCTCTTTTATTTTTTATTATTTTATTAAATTATATTTTATTATTTTTATCTTTATATTTATGTCACAAAGAGACAGATTTACTTCAGATTTATTATGTAAAAACTACAAGGTAGGGAAAATAGGAGTAAGGGAAGGATGGCACCAAGCAGCGGAAAATGTCATGGAAGTCTAGTAACAAACTCATAAGGTATAAGGTTAATTGGGATGTAAATATTACAAAACATGAGTGCATAAAGTGACTTCACCCATCTAATATAAAACTTATATACTGTCTATTGTTAAAATGCCCTCCTTACGAAACACTGAGAAAACAATGATGCCTTGTACTGAACGTACAGATAGTATTTCATCAATGGATTATAAGTAACTCAACGGCATGCAAACTCACAAAGCAAGAGCAAAGCAAATGCCAAGAGTTCCAGACTAAACACATGACAAAATAGCAGGGAGAGCAAATATTTAATAGAACCATAACTCATGTTTGCAGTTCCGAACTTAGGGAAGGAATTACAAACTTTTCCAGTTTTATCATAGATTAATCCATTCCTACATATGAATTTAAATTTTAATAGTTTATGCTTTGTACAATAATAACTCAACATAAATCAACATAACTCATCTACATGTCAGTTAGTAAAAATAAAAAGAATAAACATCAGATGGGCCGATAAAACCTTTTTGGAGTTTTTGTTGAAGGGTCAATAACTTTTCGTTTTATTATTTATAACATTTTTGTTATTATTATTGGATCCCATTGTAACTCAATGCCTTATGATATGTCACAGGACAGATCCATTACAGTAACTGCAATGTTCCAGAGAGTCATGTATGAAAAACACATTTTTAGAAGTTAAACATAGTTAAAGGAGTTATCCAGGGAGCTGAAGCCTCCACATCATTCCACATTTATGAAGTAAGCCTTTCAAGGCATAGAGAAGATAGGTGCATATCCAGATCATGGCTTGCAGGCAACACCATGCACACATGTAATGTCATATAGCTGCACAATGTTGCCTCACAAGTGGAATCGCCTTAAAGGAAAACTCCAGGCTGGAGGGATGCTGAGGATGGGAGAAGAAACATGCTCTCACCTCCCCTGTTCCAGCACTGGTGCCCGTATCCCACAGCTCTGGTCCTCCGATCCCGGATGCTTCTGGGTCAGAGTGGGGACCTGGGACGTGACATGTTAGGCCCAGTCAGGCAGTAAGCAGCCAAGACTATCATTACGGTCATTGGTACATTATTCTAGTTCAGGTTGACTGCTGGACCTTTTGGGTGTAGTTATTTTTTGAAGATCCATTGAATTCAGTAGTAAGGTGAAAAGATGTAGAAAAAAATATGTGTGTGAAAAACTTAAAAGAACGGACGTTGTTTGTAAAATAATGCCTGCAAATAATTTTCATGAACATTAACTTGACAACTGTGCGCATAACAGCCGTTATTCAATACAGTATATGTATTGGGCTACTGCCATTTCATTGACTTCAGTGCAGATAATCATAATTTGGTAATAACGAACATTATTTAAAAAACAAACAAAATGGCCGCCTTTTCTGATTATATTACTCTTTGTGAACATAGCCATATAGTAAAACCTCTACATTGCAGGAAAGAGAGGGTGAAGTTGGAAAGTAAAAACACTTTTATGCAAAATTATAAAAGTACATTAAAAAAAAAAACTATTTTGTTGGGCTAAATACTGGCCCTCTGTAAATTACAAAAATATTCAAATCATCATGAAATCCTTGAATGCCAATATTATACGTTTGTATCTTAATAATCACATATCATAAAATAAATTCAGATAAAACATGAAATATTTATACACTTCACATTTTGATTGAAAGACTCAGTAAAATAACGTTGTCATAATTGTGCTAAGGAACCCAGACTTGGAAAGTAAAATCTAGTTTTTGCTTTTCTCACATAAAATTTCATTTATGGTATAATGATATTTTATAGAAACACCTTCACATATTGAAGCAATTTTATGTGTCTTAGGTTTGTTTAGCTTTAGGCAGTAATATGAATAATATGCATCGGGATTGGCCAAATTTCAACAAATAATATTCTAAATTTTGGCCAGTTATAAATATGATGGTTTGTGGAGGTGATATCTCAATAGATAAAAGATTTACTGGACCGTGAGTTTGTATTTTCAGAAATGTTATTGGACTTTTTGTAATTCAAAGTTATATAGTTCAACCATTAAAATGGTGATTTTAGAAATGCTGAATATTCTTAAAGACAGTCATGTCCATATATATATATATATATATATATATATATATATATATATATATGAAAATCTAAATTACTGGGATCAAATAATAAAATCTGCTTTCAACTAATCATCTGGGATATGTTTTCAACTAATCATTCACAGTATTTGCTTAAGGCCTGAATGCACATTTGCCAAGCCATCTGTTCCTGTTTTATAATTTCGAGGACCATCTGAGATGTTAAGTAGTTAGATACAATGGATAATTTACTTAGCTCATGATATTTATATTTTTAGAAATAAAAATTTAGACTAGGGCTTATCAAAAGCCAATCTCAGGTTGACGTGATCTTTTTTTTTTTTTTTCGCCAAAAATAGATATCTGGATGTCTCACATTTTAGATCTCGTAGTCTATGGCTAAGTTCACATTAATAAAAAAAAAAAAGGGGGAAAGGTGTCCGCTTTTTTTTTTTTTAAGTCTGTTATTGCATCAATTTAATTGACTCCAATAAATTGCTTTGATGTCTATGGAATAACGGACGTCATTTGCACACAGTGTAGTAAATGACAGATGTCTTTTGAGGTGGACGTCAAATAATGTTCATGACAATTATTTTCGGACGTCTTTTGCAAACAACGGGCGTAATTTTTAAGTTGTTCACACACAATTCTTCTTTTTTTCCCCAACCATTCACTGTGGACATTCAATGGACTTTTCAATTAAAGACACACCCAAAGGGCAATCAGTCCACCTAAACTAGAACAATGTACCAACAGCCGTTATTGCGAAACCTCAAATTAAATGAACAAGAAAGAACTTTGTGGAAAAATCAGTCAGTCATATATATCATATTATATATCACAGTCAATCAGTCATATTACTATCCATCATTGCTCTTAGTTTTATATAGTTTAAGAAGAATATTTTCTTCTTGTCCAGAGTTGGATATGCCTCTTTTGTTTATTTTCTCATTGCATATTTTAAATGTTTTTTTTCTCTGAACATTTGATGATGGTGCTTACAGGTAAAGAAGAAAAATAGGAATCACCAAATTAATGGTCTCCAATTTGTTATTCTCCAGTTATTGAAAAAGTTATGTGAAGACCACTGCTCTACATTATGGCTCATTGGAGAGGCTAGTAACAGAAATAATATGAGACTTCTCCTAGTCGATCCTTGTGATAGAATCTTAGGCATTATTCACTCTTACATTAGAGGTTACATTTCCATTTCATTCCCCGACAGAGTTCATTGTAAGACAATGGTGTTTGGCCTTTGACTGGTGTGGTATTTCCATCAATATTTCCGACATAACAGAACCCATTTGATGGTGTGAATTAAGCCTTATTTACATTCTCCAAATTAATCTGGGTCTCCTTTCAATAAGAATGGCTACAATTTGGAATTAACTTCTTTTAAATGGTGAAGCCCATTTTCAAAAAAGGTATGATCATGGATAAGAACTGCACTGCTGAAGCCTGCATTTTGTACCTGATTTTTTATTGGTAAATGGACAATTATCTTTGAAATCATTATAATTTAAAGTGAATGTACCATCAGGTAAATTTGCCTTAAGTATTAACCATGTGTAGAACAGCGGGGAAGCCAGTGGCGCTGTCCTTTTTTTGAACCGCGGCCAGGTTTCCGTATATGGTGCCATTCTAATTACAGGTACCGGGCCAGGGGTGAAGCACTGGAGGCAGGCAGTGCACCCAGTTGGAGGAAACCCCCTCTCCTCTGTGCTCTATTAGAACCCGTGAATAGAACGGCACTGTACACGGGAACCAGGCCGCTGTTCAAATAAAAGAACTGCGGCAACAGTGCCATTCTATACATGGGTTTATACCTGATGGTACATTCGCTTTAAAGTACAGTATGCGAGAGACAAACAACATGGTCAGGCACATGGTCCCACATTCCAAAATATACTCATGCTCACATGCTCAATGTGGAATTTAATTGGTGAGCCTTAGTAGGTACAGGGACCAATGTAGGTATAATAATTTTTGTACAGCATTACAAAATATGTTGTTAATATATGAATAGTGAAATTAACCCCTTCAGGGCCAGGGTAAAACTTACATGTTATTTATGTTCTTCACATCAGTACTATTACAACGATAATTATATTTATATGTAATTTATGTAACTTTTATTTTACCTGACTGTTTTTAAAAATTTAAAATCTTAAAAAAAAAACTAAATGTTTAAAATTGATCTGTTTCCAGCTTTATAGCGCTTTTATAATTTTGTCTATGGGGCTGTGTGAGAAGTAATTTTTTGCACCATGATTTGTACTTTCTAATGGTACCTTGCTTGCGTATATGTGACTTTTGATCACTATTTATTACAATTTTTCTGGATTTGAGGTGACAAAAAACATTGGCGGGTTTTTGCACTTACGCTGTTTACCATGCAAGATCATTGTGATAATTTAATTGTTCGAGCAATTATGCTTGCGGCGATACCAAATATGTTTGTTTATTTTTTTAATTATAAAATGGGAAAAGGGGGTGATTCAGACTTTTATTAGGTGAAGGTTTTTTTTTTTTTTATTAATAAAAACACTTTTTTTTAAACTTTATACTGTAACTTTTAGTCCCCCTGGGAGACTTTTGGTATTTCTGCAGTGATCTCTCTTAGAGATCACTGTAGTATACTTTATACAGCATTGATCGATTAGACCAGACACATACAGTAGATTGTCGAGCGGCATCAGCGTCAGTGCAACGCTGAGCCCCGGATGGCTCAGTACAAGGGATCTCCCTACTGCGATCGAATCGCGGGGGGGGGGAGAGATCTGCCAGTTTTGACATCTGCATAAATGTATAACTAGCGGGCATGGTGATCAGACTGTGCCCGCTAATAGCCGCGGTCCCGGGCTACACAAAGCGGCGGCGGTTCAGAGTGGAGTAGCCACGCAACCCCTCTCTGAACGCCCCCACCCGCATCAGGACGTACAGTACATTTACGTGCTGATGCCGGAAGGGGTTAATATTATTAGGTACTGTTGGTGTCATTCATGCTACAGGTCTGAAATAGTGACTTTCATAGCAATTGTAAACAGAGCCTAAAATGGGAACATTTTTATTATTTATTTTTGTTATGGTGTAATAAATTTGACTATGTTTTACACATTTGGGAGGGGTTCAATTTGTATTGTCACAACAAATTCAGTAAAACTATATGGACCTTGTAAATACTATAAATCACCAAATCAAATAAATGCTAATTATGTAGTTATTTATTTATTTATTTATTTTAAAAGGTAGCTGTAATTAACTTTTTAAACTTTTTAATATAACTTTTGTAACGTAACTTTATTAAAATAAATGCACAATTTTTTTTACTTACATATTTACTTCCATTGACTGGTATCTGTAAAGGGACAACAAAGCCCCCTCTGCTGTCCCCAACATCTGTGTCGGGAACTACAGGGCTATCTAAACTCTGCAGCTCCCAATCTCCTGCTCTGCTCAAGCCTTGCTGCCCAGCTCTGTACAGAGGGTCCTGTTTCCCCATGTACTGTATATTCTTACAGTGAACTCTGATGCTAGTCACAGCTGGATATAGAGTAAATTTCTGAGTGCAGGGTGTATATACATGTGTGACTGAATCTGCTGTGTATATGGATATAGTGTGGGGGTGCAGGGTGTATATACATGTGTGACTGAATCTGCTGTGTATATGGATATAGTGCGGGGTGCAGGGTGTATATACATGTGTGACTCAATGTGTTGAGTATATACATGTGTGACTGAATCTGCTGTGTATATGGATATAGTGTGGGGTGCAGGGTGTATATACATGTGTGACTGAATCTGCTGTGTATATGGATATAGTGTGGGGGTGCAGGGTGTTTATACATGTGTGACTGAATCTGCTGTGTATATGGATATAGTGTAGGGGTGCAGGAGTATATACATGTGTGACTGAATCTGCTGTGTATATGGATATAGTGTGGGGGTGCAGGGTGTATATACATGTGTGACTGAATGTGTTGAGTATAAGGATATAGTGTAGGGGTGCAGGAGTATATACATGTGTGACTGAATCTGCTGTGTATATGGATATAGTGTGGGGTGCAGGCTGTATATATATATATATATATATATATATATATATATATATATATATAAAGTCCAAAAAATGGAAGCGGCACGTCCGTAGATAAGGTGAATCATCACTTGATTCACCTTATCTACGGACGTGCCGCTTCCATTTTTTGGACTTTATATTCGTATACCTTGGATCAGGTAGTTGGAAGCAGGCACCCTTTCTGCTATTTCAGCTGTTGTGCTGCGGAATTTTTGTTTATATATATATATATATATATATATATATATGTGTGTGTGTGTGTGTGTGTGTGTGTGTGTGTGTGTGTGTGTATGAATCTGCTGCACATGTAGATAAATTAGAGAGAGATTCAGACAATGTCTAAGTGAGGGGGATACGATTTACTAGGGAGTGGGGGGTAAAATCCAGAGGGAGTACCTACAGGAGTATGCTACCTTACTATTACTGGGGATGGGGGTCTGTAATCTTCAGCGTGATACCTACATGGGGGATAATACCTGCACAGAGATGCCTTAGGACTATATGGATGCACAGAAGGCGCATAACTACTATATTCTTAAAGGAAAATAGGCAGGAGCTGGCTCCTAATGTGATAGCGCCGATGTAACTAGAGATGAGAATGAACAGTAATATGTCCAGGGTCAGACTTTTTTTATTTTTTTTTCCAGAAGAGCCAGGAGTGAGATGGCTGAACATAACATGCAGCTACCTCCCTGGCTGTCCCCTACTCTGGTTCCTGATCCCCGGCCGCTTCCTGGTGTGAGCGGAAGACAGTGGACCCCTGCGCTGGAGCCAGGGCGGTAGATGCATGTTGTTATGTTCAGCCACCTCCTCCCCAGCTCTTTTGAAAAAAAAGTCCTACACTGGACCTCTCCTTTAAGCCCCCTGAGTTTTGTGTGTATCACCCCAATGACAGGGGTACAGATGGTCTGGCTATGGTGTCCTCTATCTCATGCACAATCCAGCTGTATGGACCAAGAGCTGTTCTCAGCTGACCAGAGAACTGCAGACGGGATGCCCATGGTGGTTATAGCAAAGAGAAAATAAACAACAATAGGAGGCGATTCCCAGGCGTCAGCACTCCTCAAGAAGTGATTTACTAAGAATGCACAGAATATGCGTTTCTGGAGCCGAGCTTCCATTCTCAGTGGTCAGGCACTATATTGTTTCCTGTAACGCGTCTTTTCTCTGCATTCTAAGTAAACCACATTCATTTACTTTATATATTTGATCTATGAACATTCCTCTTGTGCAGCGCTGACTCCTCGGGAGTATCTCCTATTTTTGTTTATTTTCTCTCTCCTATATCTACTATATGGGAGCACAGAAGACACCTATACTGTATGAGCAAGAAGATTAAAATGTTTGTCTGGCAGATGAGGAGTTGTGGCTGGGGGAAGTCTACATGATGGCCGAGGCCAGAGGAGAAGAAAAGGAAAAGTGAACTACTCTGATCAGAGAAGATGCCCCTGTGAATCACTGTATGTAGCTGCACTGTAATTATTTATATGGTGTGCAGAGTCTGTGTACAGCTGGTAATTACCTCTATATGGGGGGATACTGGGGGGGTCTTTATATACTGGATGTCATTTAGTAATGTTATGGTGGTCTTAGTTACTATGTGGTGGTAATGGTAGTGGTTTGACAAAATATAGTGGAGTTTATTTAAACCAGTGCGAATAAACTCCACTAGAATTTTTCACGTGCTGTATCCTGCACATTACTTTGGATTGTGTACAAACCTGGGTCAGGCAGGGTGAGGAGTATACTAATAAATGTTCTTCCATGTGGTCCGGTGCTGCTGATATTTTTGTTCTTAAAGTAGTGACAAAAATATTTTGTGTCTTATATGGTACTATTGGTCTTGTTACTGGTAATATTTGTCTTTTTATACTGGATTTTAGTAATGGTATGGTGGTATTAGTCACTATGTAGTGGTCATGGTGTGGTGGTAATATTTGCCCCTTGTACATTGGTAGTATTGGTCTTGGGTTTTCTGCATTTGTCCAGCAACAGTGAGATGGTATAGTCATAATATAGTAACATATATATATATATATATATATATATATATATATATTCTCTATTAGTGCTGTTCTGGGGTCACTTACACACCCTGAGCCCCAACAGACAAGACAAGATATCGTAGGGGGGGGGGGGAAATAATAAGAAACCAGATCACCATAATTCACACACAAAATTAAAGTAATAGACCAGTTATTTCTATTTCTTCTACTTATAGAAAGTGATAAAACCAAGTATCACTGCAATTTTATTGGCCTGTCCTGACCGGTTCACACAGCAGTGCTCGCTTTGTACTGAAGGGCTAGATATCCTGCACGTCTCTTTATAAAAAGGTAAAAAGGTATACTGTAAATGGCTCATTAAAGGCTTAAATGCCTCTTTAGAGTTGCTTCCGACCAGTCTTGACTGGGGTAGCGTCATAAGCCTGGCTGGAGGTAGTGAAATTAAGGGCTGGAGATGGAAGTTTATTTTACGAGTGGCACATTACAAAACAACACAATGACAAGTCGGCTGAATTATTTTCGCCAGTAAAAATGCACACTAAGTAGATGCTTTATGGACTCGTCTATTTCCTTCATCTAAGCAGTATTTCTGAATTACAGGATGCAGAAGGTTATGTTCCCCTTATTTCTATTTTAAACACGCCACCGAATGGAAGTTCAAAAAGCTATTTATAGGGGAGCCTTAAAAATAACTTCACCTGAAGACTTGTAGACAGTCCTATCTCCTGGATAGGGAAACGGGACTAGAGAAAAAAGCTGCTGTGAATGGGAGAAGAAGGCAGGCACACAAAATACATTACTAAGTTACTATATTGTGTCCATTGTAAGCTCCTTGTTCCTTTTAATTTATATTTTAAGTCCTGACAACAATTAGAAAAGAAATAGGATGGCATCAGGTAGTATTTAATCCAGTCAAAGGATACTTTATTGATGCAACAAACACAAGTGCATGGGAGTAGACATAGGCGGCCATTTCATGGACTGTCGAGGGCCAAAGGAACCGGAACAATCCATGAAATGACTGCCCTTATGGCTTCTCTCCTGCACCAAGGTTTTTTGCATCAATAAGGTGTCTATGGATTGGATTTTAAAATACTTGGTGAGTACCATCCTATTGATTTTCTGATTATTGTCTGGACTTTGCATCTACATCCTCATGGGATACAGCACCATCTATGATATGATATGCTGTGGGAAAGGAACTACTGGTAAATTCCCTACAGAGGATGTTGAGGATTGTTGTAGTGCCTTCTCGTTACTTCTATATATTGGACTTATGTTTGAAGTTCTTGTATTTTAATCTTAATACTTAAAAAGCTATTTCTAAATAAATATTATGGGGAAACAGATTAAAGTGAATGTACCATCAGGTACATTCACTTTAAGTCTAGCATATTAATAGAATGGCGCCGATGTGGGGAAGCTGGTGCCGCAGTCTTTTTTTGAACCGTGGTCTGGTTTCCGCGCATGGCGTCAGTCTATCATTGGGCCCCGCCCCGGGCAAAAGCACTGGAGGCGGGCCAGCCTGGCCATAGTGGGAGGAAACCTCCACCCCTCTATGAAGTGGCTCTGTTAGAATCAATGGAGCCATGCCATTGTATTAATATGCTGCATTTAAAGCGAATTAATCTGATGGTACATTCGTTTTAAGGTCTGTGACTGGTGCAGATTGGCCAACAGTTGCACAAGTTAGCAGTATAATCTGCACTGTACTCGCCAAGTGGGTGGGACTTGGCAGGGAGGTTTGTGACTTTGCATGCTAGCAGGTGTTAATTGTATTGGAAATCTACATCTTCTCTGAGCTAGTATAGATTTCTTGAGCTGCCACACATGTAGATAGGTGTAGATTAGAGATGAGCGAACCGGGTTCGGGTTCGAGTCCATCCGAACCCGAACGATCGGCATTTGATTAATGGCGGCTGCTGAAGTTGGATAAAGCTCTAAGGTTGTCTGGAAAACATGGATACAGCCAATGACTATATCCATATTTTCCACATAGCCTTAGGGCTTTATCCATCTTCAGCAGCCACCGCTAATCAAATTCCGAAAGTTCGGGTTCGGATCGACTCGAGCATGCTCCAGGTTCACTCATCTCTAGTGTAAATACACCTGAATATATTATGAGGCATGTATCTTTCTACAACCAGCCTTCAGCAATTACATGATTATACATCATTGGCGGAGGCCAGATGTACAGAGACCTGTTGGGGGAATAGAGAGGCATTGTCACAGTACAATATATTACAAAAGATAATCTATGAACAATCTATTTATTGCTGGTACCCATGGGCACGCAGTATCCATGCCTGGGGTGGAAATATTTTTTTGGGCGGCACTTTATGGGGCATATTTTAATTATTTATTTTTATTTTACCAACACACCACTGGACGAAGCAGCAAGAGAAGGAGCGGAGGCAAAGTTTTAGACACCGGCAGTCTTCCTGTGTACAGATTATTATTAGCAGCACTTCTGGGAGCTCAGGACCCGCAGTGGCAGAATTATAAATCATCAGCTCAGAGGAAGAACAAGCAGAAACCTCGGTGTGTGCTGATGACGTGTAAGTGAAATCTAGATGCTGGGGGTACTGAGCTCCCAGAAGTGCTGCCAATAATAAATCTATCTGTACACAGGGATCCTGCCACAGCCCCAGAGTCCTGAGCTAATAAATCAGAAAACAGAGAGCCTATCAACAATCCTCAGCCGCTCTTCTATAGTAATGAAAGAGTTTAAGGTAAGGGGCCTCTGTGTATTTATGTACATATATGTCTGTTTGTTGTATGTTCACTTCCCTACTTGACAAATGCCCGCTAAAATACCAGGAGAATACCCCACTGGCATGTTGTATCACATAACCATGCCAGTCTAGTGCCATCAAACAATGCAGCTTAGTGCCCTCCAATAAACAGCAAACCAGTAACTGCCGCAAGTGCCCCTATACCTGTCAGTAGTATCGACTATAATCATTAGGAGTGCCCTCTCGCTCACTCCTCAATGCCTCTGTGTTCATAACAAGAGAGGTTTTCTATGGGGATTTTCCACAGCGCTGGACAGTTCCTGACATGGACAGAGTGCACTGTGTCAGACTGGAAAGAATACACCACTTCCTGCAGGACATAAAGCAGCTGATAAGGACTGGAAGACCTGAGTTTTTGTTTTTTAATTAAAGTAATTTACAAATCTGTATAAATCACTGATGCTAGTAGATAAAAAAAAATCTGGATTACCCCTTTAATAAAACTATTAATTTTATATTATATTATTCCCAAAAACTGTGTAGTAGTAAGATTTAGTAAATATGGCCCTGGACCTATGGCATTCAGAGTCCAATGTAAGCTGGGTGACAATTTCTATAGGCAGATTAGCAGCTGTCATAAGTGGTTGTTGTCACCCAGCATCTGTCACCCTTACAGGAGACCAAGATAACTCCAAAACAGCTGAATAATAAAAGACATCACACAAGATGACAACTCAGGGACATCTAATATCAGTGCGGTTAAAGCAAGAGGAGCAACTATCCATTTATACTGTTTAACATAGTGCGAGATTCCCTCTAACACCTCCTCTAACCTTATTAATTGCATTTTTTATTATATATGTATTTAGGTGCTGTTAATAACTTTTCAGCTATACGTCTAGCCTAATACTTAATTGCATGGGAACAGACATCACGGAACGCACAGCGGTAGCCGTGGTTTTCATTATAAATTTGTTAGAATGTCCAATTAAGTAAAAAGGAGTCGGGGAATTCTCAGATATAAATGATCAGTTATTTATTGCTTCTTATATTAGTTACAGACTTTACTCCCGCTCTGATTAAGAAGCCCCTAGATGATTTTGTCTGAATTGCGCCCAGAACAAAGGTAATAGGAAAGTGTTAGAAGATTTTACAATAAAATACATAATGAGAATGAAAAACAGGGGTCAATCAGGAAACTAATGCAGCAGGTACTGCAAACTTTTAGGCTTAGTGATGAGCCCCTATACTGTATATCTATAATGGCGACAATCTTGGGATTAACCACATATCCACACTTGTCCGTGCATGTATTTATGGCTGTAGCCTTTAGACTAGACGAAAGCAACGTGTCACAAGATTGATTATGACACACTGTAAAATCTATCTATAGGTCTAGGAGTCTGAGAATCCCACTCTCTGAAAGAGCCGCTAAATAGGTTGCATAAACAATAAACCACAGACTTATTTTTAAGCTGGTATGGATCATGTCACCTGAGTACTAAGTATAGCTGGTAACTACCAATGAAAGCGATTTATATCTTGTATTAGTTTCCTTTGCTTATGTAATGCCATCACATTGTTCCGTCATGCTGACTATCTCATTTCCCTATATCATAACACACTAGGGAGAATTTTATGGGAAGCCAATTTAAGAAGGTTGGATTAGAATAGAAAAAAACCTCCATTGTTTTTCTGTAAAAACAGAATCCTTTATGTCTTCTGGTTGTGTCTGGTATTGTTGTGTGATTACTAGTGATGAGCGAGCATGCTCGTCCGAGCTTGGTACTCGATAGTACTCGTTACTTGGACAAGCATCTTACGATACTCAAGAAAATCTTATCATCCGTTTCCTGTAAGTTTGGGCGCTATTTTTCAGCCAATAACCATGCAGGAGACTCTTTGGTACATCCTGCGATTATGTGGGACCCATACATGTCGATAGCAGCGATTGGTTGGCCAGATCAGATGACCCTGCCATATAAAACTCGGCGCCGGCAGTGCTTGCTTCAGACTCATGCTGTGAGAGATCAGGGACAGAGCTGCTGCTGGTCAGGGAGAGTGTCAGTGTAGGATTTAGGGTTCCAGTAGGCAGGGTATATACTAGCAATATAAACAAACAGCCCTTTTCAGGGCTTAAAAGTGTTTTTACTAGTATTACTACAGATGCTGACTGGGACTTGCAGTGCTGCTACCGCGATTTCAGCAACACACTGGGGTGATCGGCTGCTGGCAGAAAGGTGACATTAGGTGTTGCATACAGACCCCTAAGAAGTGCTTAGTGTACTGGTGCTGCTGTATTACATTGGATTTCTGGGATTTGTAGTACACCTGCATAGAACTTCACTGCTCATTGGACTGGGGGTGTCAGAGAGTGTGTCTAGGTCCAGCCACTACCACATTGTACCGTACAGCCCCCCCTAAACTAGTGGGTACTACACTGTATTGTTGGGATTTGTAGTACACCTTTATAAAACTTCACTGCTCATTGTAAGGGGGTATCACAGCGTGTATCTAGGTCCAGACGTTAGCTCAGCCTCCTTCCCCACAGCCTGGCCCGTCCAGGGAAAGAAGGGATTCAGATCCACCACCACCACCATGCTCCCAGGAACTCTTTTCTGGACCCTTCCCCAAGTTAGAGCAACTGGAGCAGTCGATCTGTCCTGATGTCCAAACTATGCAGCTCACACAGTCAGTGGGTGATGAGAGTGGGGACTTGCAAGCGGGGTTGGAAGAGATGTCTGATGATGACGATGAGACCCGGTTGTCAGACAGTGAGGTTGTTGTCATGGATGACACTCAAAGTGAGGAGGAGAGTGAGGAAATGGAGTTGACAAAAATTACGTTTAGGATACTCAGTAGTACAGGTTCCAGAATGCATTGCTGTCCCTCTGCTTTAACCAGGCTGTTGCACAGAATTAGGCATAATGATGCCATTAGGCAGCCTCAGAGACATGCATACACGCTGCCCCTGCTGTTTCCTGTCCATTTCCGTTGTGTTTCCATCAATTTCTGAGGTTGACAGGTTTTCACACGACCTTGCGTCTACCGAACTTGATTCTCCTGCAAAAATACTCGAGTCTCCCATTGACTTCAATGGGGTTTGTTACTTGAAACGAGCACTCGAGTATCGGGAAATACTCGTCTCGAGTAACGAGCACCCAAGCATTTTAGTACTCGCTCATCACAAGTAATTACTTTAATTTATATGAACAGGCATGACCTGCAATACCAGGAAAATCCTATTAAAAGAGAGGCGCTATTTTAGAAAAATGATGATGATAATAATAATAATAATAATAATAATAATAATAATAATAAATAGCTATACTCACCTAACATAAGATTCCTCACTCCCACTAGTCCCTGCTTCTTTCTTTTTCTAGTGACATATTGTCTCAGCTGAAACCGTCCACTTAGCCCAACTCTGGCAGTAGATCTGAAAATTATCTATCTATCTATATTTTAGAACTTCACTTTGTGTAACTATATTAAAGGTAATTCCTGTATTGTCTGTATAGATAATGTGGCAGGGTATGTATACTTTATGGCAGCTGAAATGATAGAAAGTCAATTGACTTGTCACAGCTTATTATAGTATCTTGAAAACGATGGAGTCAGCTACCTTCCCCAAGAGACAGTGGAGATGCATACAGAGCCTTGTCTGTGTTTATAGTGCATAGTGTTCCTATACTGCCTTATCTAGGTTTCCAGCAGAAAATAAACATGCAATTATTGCACCATCTAATAATGAGATCCCCCTGCGCATTCTGCCCCAGTATATACAGCAAAGCATCTATTTTATTAATTTGTACAGTTACTTTTTTGAAAATTTGATTAGAAAAACACAATGCAACCAACTAAACTTACTCCTAAAAAGAGAGAGAGAGAGAGGGAGGGAAAAGAAAAAAAAAACAGATGGGGAACAATAAAATAGTAACAAAAATTGATAAAAGGATGGGTACCTGTTTCTCTTTTCAGATAAATGAGCTAAAACTACATTATTCATAGGCACCTATTTAAGACTTTTGGATTAAGAATAGTGTTGAGCAAGCACTAAAATACTTGCGTTCTCTTTACTAAGTAAAGCCTGACTTGAGTAACAAGCATTCAAGCATTTTAGCACTCGCTCAACACTATTCTTAATCTAAAAGTTAAAAAAGGCGCCTATCAATAACGAACCCCATAAAAAATCAAAGGGTGAATTGAGCATTTTACCAGATACCCCCTTCTTGGAACAGTGGAGGGTGTCTCCTTAACCTATTAACTTTTTTCCTTCAAATTTTTGTATATTTTGCACAAAAATCTCTTCAAGGGACAAAATATTCAAAAATTTTACAAAAAAAAAAAAGAAGTACTAGGTTTCAGTAGCGGGCAGGGGATATAACTGACAGATAAACAAATATTTGGCGGTCCAGTTATTGAAGGTGTATGGCCACCTTTACCTCAGCACCATGAACACCCCAATTGACCAAGCATGCTCGATTAACATTAATCAACCCCTTCACATCAGCAATATGTAGATATACGTTCCTGCTGCACATACCAAGTGCTGACACCTGACGAAGTCTCCGGGGAGCGGCAAAACACGTGGGGTATCTGGTTCTCTGCTACATTGGTACTAGACATTCTGAGGTGGTATGATGTTCATGATATCATACACCATGCCTATTGATTGTATGATTTTTTTTTATTTATTACATTAGTCCACTCATAGCCCATTTAGCTTACATGTGTAGCAGTGAGAAACCTCCTGTATCTTAGGAGGATGCCGTTGTTTGAATTTTAGATGTTTTTAATTTGTTTGTAGCCGGCCCGGTATCAACAAAGCTATTTTTGTGTCATACTCCAGGTGTGTGCCTCACTTTTATACCCTATGTTTCCCTTTCCTTCCTCAATTCATGCAGTTTTTTTCATAGGGTAGTAGGCGGCACCCTTTCTAAAGTATAAAGCATCTTTTTTTGTGGTGTCCACCTCTTTCTTCATAGCTACGCTCCTGTCACTGACCGATGCTGCAGGGGTCCTGATCGCTTGTAGAGACAGGCGGGGGTAAGCAATTTACCTCCGTCGTGTCGGATGGGCGATCTATATATAGAGTCTGCTCTCAGGCAGGCTCTATGCATAGATCGCTGTTTATAAAAGTATTAAAAAAAACTTATAAACCCCCCTTAATAAAAGTTTAAAATACCCCCTTGCCCATTATAAAAATAAAAATATAAAAAAAATTATATATCATAGCATGCGGAATTGTCCGATCTATTAAAATATAACTGTCAGGACTGTATCTTTGCGGAGCATTATGCGCCCCTCGGCTCATGCTGTGCGGCCAATTTTCTTGCATTCTGTTTCTGTGTTTTGTTTTGTAGTGTGTGAACACTGGTTTTGCTCACCTTGAGAGACACACCCAACTTCACCTGCTGAGTTCTGTCTGGCCATGTCTGGGTTAATCTGTGTTTTGGTTCTGCTGTGACTGACAGGTCTTCCTGCCAGTGATCTGGTTTGTTCTCAGCTGTCTGTGCTTGGAGATCAGGGGGATGGTCCAATGATGTTCTGGATCAGAACCCTGGCCTCCTATATAACTTCCTTAGTCTGGGATATCATTGCTGGTTATTTACTTAGTCTCTGCCTGCTTGAGTTTCTGCTATTATCTGTCGTTTCTCTGACCCTTCTGCCTTGTGTTCTGACCTTCCTTGCTAGCCGCCTGCCCCTGACCATATTGCTTGTTTTTTGACTCTGCTTATTGGATTGTGATTTTGTACTTTTGCTGCCCGATTGTTGTGACCCGGACTGTCGACTATTCTTCATTGTGTTTTGTCTGTCTGTCTTGTCTTTGTGTCCCACCTAGCCAGTGCAGGGACTGCCGCCCAGTTGCTCGCCGCCATCTTAGGGCGGATTGAGGCAAGTAGGTAGAGGACAGTAGGCGGGGCTGAGCTTAGGGCTCACTGTCTTGTCTTGTGCTGCTGTCCGGTTCCTAACAGAATAATCAGCCATACTTTTTTTTTTTTTTTTTCCTTATCTCTCTCCACCTTGCTATGGACCCCATAAAAGCTCTGGTTGAGCAAATGCAAAGTCTCAACCAGCTTGTTCTGGACCTTACGCAACGGGTGCAGCAGGTAGAGTCTTTCCTGGGCCAAAATGCCATGCTATCTGCTGCTGTTCCCCCAGAACCTCCAGTGCAGCTTCCTGATAGGTTCAAAGGCGAGAGAAAGGCCTTTCGAATCTTCAGAGAGGGATGTAAGTTGTTTTTTAGACTTTGTCCCCGGTCCTCTGGGGATGAGAGCCAGAGAGTGGGCATTATTATGTCACTCTTACAAGGACCTCCGCAGGAGTGGGCCTTTTCTTTGCCTCCAGATGCCACGGAATTGTCTTCTGTGGATCAGTTTTTCTCTGCATTGGAGTTACTCTATGATGACCCTGACAGGGCAGCAGCAGCTGAGAGGCAGTTGACAGTTTTGAGACAGGGCAAGCGACCGGTGGAGGAATATTGTGCCGAGTTCCGCCAGTGGTGCGTTCCATCCGGATGGAATGATCCTGCGCTTAGGTGCAAGTTTAAGCAGGGGTTGTCTGATGGCATTAAGGATGCCTGGACAGGGCATCCATAACCTTCCACCCTTAAGCAGGCCATGAATTTAGCTATTCGCATAGACCGTAGGCTCCGTGACAGACATAGGGAGAGAGTAGGCTCTGACCCTTCTAAGACCTCTGTTCCCTGCTCTGTCAAAAACTCTGCTGCTATCCCTGATATTCATGAGGACGAGCCCATGCAGCTAGGACAATTGGACGCCAGGACCAGGCAAGAACACCGGAGACACAACGGTCTATGTTACTACTGTGGTGACAGCGGCCATTACATCAGTTTCTGCCACAAGCGTCCCAAGCGGCAAGAAAACCAGCACTCAGATCATCAGCGTTCAGGTGACTCCCAGGAAAGTCACTTGGGCGCACAGGTACCCTCCGGCGAAATAAATGTTTCTAGTTCTGCTGTACCTTATTTGCCTGTATCTGATGTAAATTTATCATGTTCTTCTGCTCGTCCTGTCAGTAAGCCTGTTCTCCATGCCATGGACTCGTCTTCTGATGAATGGGAGTCAGATGGTAATTTTCTAAGTGAGGTTGAGTCCTGTGAGGGTCCTGAGGCCCCTCATAAAAGGGGGGGTACTGTCAGGACTGTATCTTTGCGGAGCATTATGCGCCCCTCGGCTCATGCTGTGCGGCCGAGAAGGCGCTGATTTTCTTGCATTCTGTTTCTGTGTTTTGTTTTGTAGTGTGTGAACACTGGTTTTGCTCACCTTGAGAGACACACCCAACTTCACCTGCTGAGTTCTGTCTGGCCATGTCTGGGTTAATCTGTGTTTTGGTTCTGCTGTGACTGACAGGTCTTCCTGCCAGTGATCTGGTTTGTTCTCAGCTGTCTGTGCTTGGAGATCAGGGGGATGGTCCAATGATGTTCTGGATCAGAACCCTGGCCTCCTATATAACTTCCTTAGTCTGGGATATCATTGCTGGTTATTTACTTAGTCTCTGCCTGCTTGAGTTTCTGCTATTATCTGTCATTTCTCTGACCCTTTTGCCTTGTGTTCTGACCTTCCTTGCTAGCTGCCTGCCCCTGACCATATTGCCTGTTTTTTGACTCTGCTTATTGGATTGTGATTTTGTACTTTTGCTGCCCGATTGTTGTGACCCGGACTGTCGACTATTCTTCATTGTGTTTTGTCTGTCTGTCTTGTCTTTGTGTCCCACCTAGCCAGTGCAGGGACTGCCGCCCAGTTGCTCGCCGCCATCTTAGGGCGGATTGTGGCAAGTAGGTAGAGGACAGTGGGCGGGGCTGAGCTTAGGGCTCACTGTCTTGTCTTGTCCTGCTGTCCGGTTCCTAACAATAACATTATTGTTCCCACATGGTGAACTGTGTAAACGAAAAAAACAGGATTGCTGATTTATTTAAAAAATTATATGTAAATTATATATTAGAAAAAAAGCTAAACCATTTTTGAAAACCCACCATGCTTCTGAGCACAAATGTCAAACCTACGCTCTCCAACAAAACTACACTTTCCATCATCCCTGCACAGCAAAAAACAAGGCATGATAGGAACTGTAGTTATACAACAATTGGAGCACCACAGGTTTGACACCTGTGATTTAGAGTATCCATCATTCCATCACCAAGCATTGTATCAGACTTCACAGCTCTATATAACAATAGAGCATTTATTAACATTAGAAATGAGCGAATAGTGAAATATTCCATAAGGGTGCCTTCACACCTACCGGATCTGCAGCTGATCTCACTTCTGTGGATTCGCAGCGAGATCAGCTGCGGATTCAGTACCAGTGATGCCTATGTTAACACATACTAGGCAGCGGGATTGACATCCCGCTGTGAGTATGTGCTTTAACCTCCTGGCGCCCACAGCCCTGCCGCGCGCATCAGCCCGGCCGCTCGCATCAGCCCCACCAGCGGCATCCTCTATCCCCACCCCCATCATCCCTGCCGCTCACATCCTCCATCCGGCCCCCACCATCAGCACTGCAGCCCACCTCCTCCATCCTCCCTGCCGCCCGCATCCTCCATCATCCCTGCTGCCCGCATTCTCCATCATCCCTGCCTCTCGCAGCCCGCCGCCGAGAGCATACATTACCTGCTCGCCGGCGCGGCTTCAGTGAGGCTCCCGGCTCAGCCGATCAGCGCACGGCGACACTGATTGGCTGAGTGGGACCGGGAGCCTCACTGCAGCCGCGCCGAGAAGCAGATAATGTATGCCCTCGGCGGCGGGCTGCAGGATGCGGTGCTGATGGGGGGCCCGGATGGAGGATGCGGGCGGTGGTGCTGATGGGGGGGTGGGAAGGAGGATGCGGGTAGCGGGGATGATGGGGCGGGGATAGAGGATGCCGCTGGCGGGGCTGATGCGAGCGGTGGGGCTGTGGGCGGCAGGGGGTTAAAGCACATACTCACAGCGGGATATCAATCCCGCTACAAGTATGTGCTAACATAGGCATCAATGGTACTGGATCCACAGCTGATCTTGCTGCGAATCTGCAGAAGTGAGATCCGCTGCAGATCCGGTAGGTGTGAAGGCACCCTAAATCGAGCAGCAGTAGTCAAGATGGAGGACAGGCATCAGCAACAGTAGTCAACATGTAGGCCAGGAAGGAGCAGCAGTAGCCAACATGGAGGCCAGGCAGGAGCAACATTAGTCAACATGGAGGTCAGGCAGGAGCAGCAGTAGACAACATGGAGGCCAGGCAGGAGCAGCAATAGTAAACATGGAGGCCAGGCAGGAGCAGCAGGAGCCAACACGGAGGCCAGTACAGGAGCAGCAGTAATCAACATGGACGCAAGGGCAGGAACACCAGTAGTCAACCTGGATTCCAGTTAAGGCCCTGCACCAGGTATTTTTGTCTGTCAGGATAAGACAGATATGATATACACATCAGAAATATAGGACTTGTATATCTGTACAGCACGTTTTTGTTCCGTGCACCCTTTGCTGTCCTATGCCTAATCTATCTATCTTTCGCCTTCTCTATATTTCTCTCTCAATCACTAGATGTTTCTCCTCTCCGCTTTCCTAATCTTTCCTTTCCTACATTATCTTCTCAGTAGTCTGTAGTACAGAACAGCTGTTAGGAACCAGACAGCAGGACAAGACAAGACAGTGAGCCCTAAGCTCAGCCCCGCCCACTGTCCTCTACCTGCTTGCCACTATTCGCCCTAAGATGGCGGCGAGCAACTGGGCGGCAGTCCCTGCACTGGCTAGGTGGGACACAAATACAAAACAGACAGACAAACACAATGAAGAAAAGTCCACAATCCGGGTCACAACAGTCGGCACAAAATCAGGATCCAAAGGCGAAATCAGAAAACAGGCAATATGATCAGGGGCAGGCAGCAAGCAAGGGAGGTCAGAGATACAAAGCAGTAGTCAGGAGATGCAAAGAATCAGAATCCACAAGCAGGCAGAGACTAAGTCAATAACCAGCAATGAGTGCAGAGACTGAGGTAGTTATATAGTAGGAGGCCAGGGTTCTGATCAAGAACATAATTGGACCATCCCCCTGAACTCCAAGCACAGACACCTGAGAACAAAACAGATCCACTGGCAGGAAGACCTGTCAGTCACAGCAGAACCAAAACACAGATTAACCCAGACATGGCCAGACAGAACTCAGCAGGTGAAGTCGGGTGTGTCTCCCAACATATAAACCAGTGTTCACACATTGCAAACAAATACACAGAAACAGAAGACAAGAATATAAGCGCCTTCTCGGCCGCACAGCACGAGCCGAGGGGCGCATAATGCTCTGCAAAGATACCATCCTGACAACAGCAGTACCAGCACCAGCAGCGTTTTGATAATCACGAGTTGTGTGCACTGCAGCCAGTAACAACCTCCTTCCTCTCTCTGTGCAGACTGCGTGGTGCGGTCATGTGACCGCTCCTCTTAAGGCAATACCGACGTCACTTAGGGGGTGGGCTAGTGAAAGATCCCTGCTGATTACATGTGTTCCGGGCATCACGGGAAAGCAATTTTTCCCGCCCGGAACACTTCCTGCTTTCTTTTTTTAGAAAGCAAGAAAAGAAAATCGGAGCGGATTTCCAAAAATCCAAATCCGATCGGACTCGGATTTTTGGAAAAATCCGAACCAGATCCCATACCGGCCGAACCGGTTCGCTCATCTCTAATCAGGTGCCGTGTAGAATACAAAATAATGAAAATTAACGATAACTACAAATCAGTAGTAGCAGGATAACAGGTATTATCCGGCAATCACAGTACATAGCCGCATACCGGATATAAATTTGTTTTTTACAATAATAAAATGAAAGAGCCGTTCAACTCCTTTACAGGATGCAGACTGCGCAATTCAGTAGAAGCAAAATAACAGCCATTATCCTGCAATCACAGTGTACAGCCATATACACTATCAGTAGATGTCTTAACACACTGCCTGTCTCAAAACACTTTTAAAATATATGGTTTTTATACGTTTAGCCTAATAAGGGCTTTTGGGGGTCCCTTCCTACCTAACTTCACTGAAAAGCTTTCTCTCCCTGGCACAGTCTGTCCCTCTCTAGCTCCAACCAGAAAGCGACACAAATCTGAAATCCACTATTCTTATATTCAGGAGGTGACATAGTTTAGCCAAACAGTCACATTTAGAGGGGTTTTTTTTAAGTCCTTCCCATTCCTAGTGCCTGTCCCTCCCCCACTGCGTGTTTATTTGCTGGAAAAAAGCACCAGGAGGGGTGGAAGGGCAAATTGAATTTTTACTGTGTTATCGTTAAATATTCAAACACAATTGAATTGCGAATAGCTATACGATGGAATACTATTCGCTCATCACTAATTAACATGATTAAGCCGATGATTCTTTAATTGTTCAAAATCTGCAAATGGTCTCATTGTCAAACATTTGATCCATGGTTTTAATCCCTGTATGATTCCAAAGCTGGGACTGAAAATCTAGAATTTTTTTTAATGTTTGTTTAACTTTCAATCTTTAGACTTGATATTTTTAAAATACAATATCAGTCAAGGCTTGCATGCTATCTTACATAGTACACAGAGCGGTCTTATTCTGCTAGAGGCACAATGTTTCCTAGATATCCCTAAGCCAGTCTTGCCCGCTCTTTGCACTCTGGATTTCTTAAATGCTTTGATAAATTTAAACACTGGCGATGCCTTATGGGGTCTTAAATGGAATTGTGTGGATAAAGTAAAGAACATTTGATTGACATCTTAACAAGAGTGTACTGATGTTGTCACCCATGAGAGTCTCTTCCTCATGTATTAAGTCTTGTTTACTATTCTTCAAACTGACCTTAATTTACAAAGTAATCAAAATATTAGTTACAAGGATCCCTTATTGTGAAAAGTCATTCCCAGTCTAGGATTAGATACACCTTTCTTTTATTTGCCCATATATTAGATCTGCTTTTGGTAAATATATTGGCATAAGTTGATATTTTAAACCATTACTGTCATTTAACAAAATTTCTGACATGTCATGGAAACACCCAGCATACGAGTGTTCAGATCCCTACTGATCGCTAGAATGAGCAAGGAGAAGAACTAGATGACTGCTTCTCTCCCTTCAAGAGACTGTAGACTTACTATAGAATCCATTTCCTTGAGTGAGATGGGGAGAGTGATAAGCAGGGGGGAGAAAAACTCAGCTGGCCACTTCTCCTGTCCTAGTGTTGGATGGGGGTCTAAACACCCAGACCCAAACCGGTAAAGATTTTGGACATGTCTCTATAATATGTCCAAACTTTTCCTCAATTACAGAAAAACCTAAACACATTTAGTTGATCAGAGAACCTACAGTATTGATCATGTTCTTATAAGATCTCTAGAGAAGGTAAAGTGCCTGTACATGACACGAGTCTCTCATCTGCATATAAAGTATTGCTGCCATGTTCCTATCTCACCTTAATGCCCTGAATTAATTCACACTCCCTAATAGCCCGTACTGGGAATTTGATTAGTAAATTAAAAATCCATTGGATATTTCAAATCTGTCTGACATATAACCCGGAATGAGAAACCTTTGTCTAAGGACCTGACTAAAGCGACATAATGGCTTCAATGATGGACCCAAGGAAAGCAAATCTTTCCCAAGTCTCATGTACCACCAGAGCATCTTGTTCAGAGCCTTCTTTGTATCCAGAGACAGAATTCACCCATGGGTACTAGGGATATAGGTGACCTTTAATTACTTTGCTACCCATTAATTGGTTAATAAAGCTAATAATTACTTACGTTAACCATTACGATTGTGGTACAAATTGTTAAAGTGGTTGTCCATTGCTTTAAAGTGTACCTGTCATGCTGTCCTGTTGCCGGATCAGAGGCGAGCTCCTCTGTTAAAGTGGAAGTTTGGTCTCCTTGGATAACATCACATAATGGGACCCTAATGTGCGCAAAACTGCATCCAATGGGGGTCGCTTGCATTACGGTCTCCTTGTGTGTCGCTATCCAAAGAGACCCAATTTTCTGTTTTAACAAAGGAACTTGCCACTGATCTGGCAGCAGGTCAACATGACAGGTACAGTACACTTTAATTTTAAAAGAAAAAAATAAGTCTTATGGACCTCACCGATTTCTTACGGTTTCCATCCTTTCATGGTTTAGGTACAACACGGTCTGTAATTCTTGGTCCACATTGACTTGGACATGTGACTTCAGCTGCAAATTATTGCTCTACAATATTCTGATCTCAGCTGAGCCCCTTTAAATCTATATTGAGTACAGACATTGATCTGGGATAAGGTGGACTCTCTGGGTATTTCCTTCCCTTGGACTTGTTACATTTGCCTCTATCTTTTGTTCCGAAGCCAGACACTCCCACTGAATTCCATTACATAGTCTTATAACAGAGAGGGCAAAACTGACTAGTGAGTTATACAATACATCACCTGTCCTCCTCCTGTGATTGTTCTAGTGCCCAGTGTGAGAACTGGAATATCTCAAGAAATTTTTTACATGGAAAGAAACAGAAAAATAAAAACCCGTCAGCACCATGCATCTGGGAATATGTCCCCTTTAATCTTTCAGAACTATTTGTGACATAGGAAGAAATTCCAAAGGGACATTGGGAGGATATACATTGTAATATATACTCACTAAATAGAGCTCAGAGTTAACTTTTTCATGTCATGCAGGTATACTAGAGCTAATGTACTAATAACTGTGTCAGCATGGAGGCACCACTACAGATGCAAACACAGAATAAAGATGATTTACAAGACATTCATAGAATATAATATATATATTTTTATAATGCAGGTAAATGGAAAAAGTAAATATGAGGGTTTCCTGCCCTATTTGTGCATATGGACCAAAAGCATCCTCATTAAGCAAAGCAGGGAGCTATGATGGATGCTGCTCCATGGCTTTGAAATGAGCAAGCTACATTAACCCCTAGATGACCTAGGACGTACGGGTATGCCCTCGCCGCCTGACACTAGACGACCCAGGGCGTACCCGTACATCCTGAGTTGTTGATATGCTATAAAGCACGCTCCAGAGCCCTCACATTTTTTTTTAAATCTTTACTCTACTACTGATTCTCTTTTTGCAAGAGAAGGAATGCAGGTCTTATTGTAAATCTGATCTGTTTATGCATGGTACCAGATGTGCAATAACAACATTGATTTTATTTTCATTTTAAGTTACAGTTTGTCATTAACCTTTTAAGTCCAAGGGAAGGGCAGTCCTAAAGCCATGGTGCATGGTGATTAGCTTTGTTTTGCACAGTTTTTATAGTTTTGCTTGGATTTTAAATCATTGCATTAAGTTAAGTGTGCAAAAAAGTCTAAAATATTAAAAATAATAATACTAACAAAAATATTATGGTGGTTTCATTTTAGCCCATAGAGGATGTTAAACCTAATGGTGTTGAACAGGTTGAGCCCTAAGGATGTCATAATGGTAACGACATCCAGGGGCAGGCACAGGAGTAAGGTTCTTTAGTATGGTCATTAGTGCCATTAAAGTGTACTGGCTCTGCAAGACTAGCAGCCAGAAAGTGCTGCCCCCTTTATTGCTGTCTGGTCAGACAGTTGGATCTTACAGTATCTGTAACTCCCAATAACGTAGCACTTCACCTGACTACTGTGATTGTTTTAGTCTTGTGACTTAAATAAAGCTGTGGCCATCTTAACACCAAAAAGTGTGTTTCTTAATTTCATAGTCTGTGTTTCTTGTTGGGGTTGTTTCAAGGGGAAGCAAGGGTTTATCCAATATCCAAAAGTCATGACTTGCCATGCAATTGCACAAGCAACTCATTCATTTCCATACTGTGTGATTTTTTTTTTTTTTTATAGAACTGACTATAGGTATGGTCAATCATGCAAAAAAGACTATTTCTTGAGGACTATGTATTCATTTGGCCTGTCTGCCACGTGTGTGTGTCCTCATGTAACCACTGTTCCCAACATCTCCTAACAATTTGGTCAGAATGACGTAGATGGTGGGAAATCACCATCCCGCCTCTATCTGTCCAATGATGTACCTCCTCTCAAAGTCTGTCAACAAGGCACAATAGAGGAGATTTATCCAACATGGTGTAAAGTGAAACTGGCTCAGTTGCCCCTAGCAACCAATCAGATTCTACTTTTCATTCCTCAGACTCTTTAGAAAATGAAAACTGGAATCTGATTGGTTGCCGGGGGCAACTGAGCTAGTTCTTTTTTTACACCATGTTTGATTAGTCTTCCCCAATGTATTTAAGTAAATGGTAGATGCATGTATGTTAATAATGCAACACAAACTGCTTCCTCTAAGTATGTAAATAAAAAAAGAAAAAAGTTGCAGTGCTGTGTAACATTTTTATGAAAATGTATTGCCATAAGGATAATTTTAGGTGGTGACCTATGATCTAGTACAAGCATTTGTTGTACATATTTTTCTATGCATTGCTTTTTTCTCCTTATACCTGCCAGCATGATTTCTGTGTACTATTACATGAATTCTAATGGTGCTCTCTAGAGGTGTGAGATAAGTAAGACATCTATGGACTCTGTAGAATGTCCTGGACAGTGTGGTAGGTGGATCTGTTACCAAGGTAATTTACAAATATAACCTTAACAAAACTGCATAGAATTATAAATTATACACCGCTTGACAAATAAGCTAAATTGGGAATGCATCATTATAGATAATTCTTCACTTTTAGGTAGAAATCCTATTCAAAGCGCACCTGTCACTTGTTCTGTTCCTTTTTGTTTTATTCATGAAGATGTGGAGTGTGCTTTTAAATACATATTACACTTATTTTCATCAATGATCGCTGATGGCTTCTAAATGCTGCATATGTAATCATATAATCATAGTAAGTACAATAGTACACTGCACATTGGTGTCATGTACAAACAACACAGTTCACCTAAGCTGTAAGAACGTGTTCACACATGGTGGATTTAGTGCTGATTACAAAGTATTTAGAGTTCAGTACAATATATGTGAATGAGGTATCAGAATATTGGATATCCCGCTGCAAATTTCAGGGCAACATTCCCACTATATAGCTGGTTTGTATTAGACATTTACAGTTGATTTTGCTTTTTACAACCCTGTCCCAAAAATTGTAAGGATTTTTAAGGTCCGTTAGAAGCCACAAGGTCAAGTAATCAATAAAATTAAAATATCTATCTATCTATCTATCTATCTATCTATCTATCTATCTATCTATCTATCTATCTCAAAGACCTACAACTCTGCTAGGTGATAATTAGTTTTCTATAAGTTCATTTTTCCTTTTCCTGTTAATAAATGACATAAATGCAGGATTCATAGAGAGAGCCTAAGAGTCCTGTTTACCCCCCCCCCCCCCCCCCCCCACACACACACATACCGTATTTTCTGACATATAAGATGACCCCCAATTCTTTTAAGAAGTTTTTCAGGGGTTCAAAAGTTCTCTTATACGGCGGAAAACGTTATCGCCTGCCTAACCGCAGCAGGGTTTACCAACTGCAGCCAATCACCCACTTCCAAATTATAATCTTTACAGACTATAATTTAGAAGTGGCTGACTAGCTGCAGCTGGGCAGCCCTGCTGCCGTGAGGCAAGGGTTAACCCAAGCAAGAGGCAGGAGTGCTGGGGTCCAGGAGAGCCTGAAGTGTAGTCTCCCTATTAGGGATGACCCCCCCCCCCCCCCCGCACAAAAGCCCCTCCCCCCCAGCCCCCCACCCGACTCCTATTGAAAAGCAAATCATTAAGTCACCTGTCACCTATTCCTGGCAGCTCCTCTTTCTCAGCAGCCACGGCAGGAGAGGCCTGGCTACTGGGAGAGTTTTATGTGAATGACAGGCTGCGGGGACTTGTACCATGCTGCCTGCGCTGGGAACATGACAGAGAAGACGCACAGCCGCCAGGAAAGAGACACTGATGGGAACGGGTGACACTTGAGTAGGATTGTTGGTTTTTTCATTGTTTCCTAAGGGAGAAGGGGGTTGCAAGGCAGGCATCGGCGCTAATAGTGGTCACCACGTAGGGCGGGTATGCAGCTATTGACGTTTTCGAGCTCCCCCACTGCATTTGGTAACCATTCCTGGCATATAAGACAACCCCATTACCTTGATCCTCTGCAGTGTTTTCACATAGTTCATTCGATGTAAATGATGTAGTTAAGTGCACTGGGTGAGGGTACACCGAGACATAATGAAATGAGTGACGTCACTGCAGAGCGCCACTCCAATATTCATTAGAAGGGATGGGCGGGCTGGCTGTCAGATGGGTGAACTGAAAATGGCAGTCCCTTTCCGAGTGCACCAAATCAACTCATTTACATATTAAATAAAGTACAAAGTTCCAGAAAATGGCACCGAAGATTAAGGTAAGAAAATTACCTTCACTCTTAGGTCCTTGTTCACTATAAGGACATATCAGTAGATATTAACTTAACTCCCCTTATCTGTAGCAGAACAAGTCTATAAATGTTACATTTTCCTGCATTGTTATGCATTGATATCCCAATGCTAGTGTTAGGGCCCTATTCCACCGGACGATTATCGTTCAGATTATCGTTAAATCGTTCGAATCTAAACGATAATCGTTCGGTTGAAATGCAGTTAACGATTAACGACCGAACGAGAAATCGTTGATCGCTTTATAAGACCTGGACCTATTTTTATCGTTGCTCGTTCGCAAATCGTTCGCATTGAATAAGACATCGTTCGGTCGTTCGCAATAGATACGAACGCAATAGCGAATAAATACGGAAGAAGAAACGATCGCAATTACGATCATAAGTAACGATTATCGTTCCATGGAAATGAGTGAACGTTTTCAGGTCTTTCGCAATAGCGGTCGTTTGAGATTGTTAATCGTTAACAATTATGCTAACGATAATCGTCCGGTGGAATAGGGCCCTTAGTCTCATAGTCCCTTGCTCGTTCATTCCAACACAAGTTTCCTTACCCTCTTTGTCTCAGTGACATGATGAAGAGGGCTGGCTGGTTGGCCCAGTTCTTTACCTCAACCAGGCCCCTGGCGTTATGGAGATAACCAGCTTCATCATCACTGGCAAGAGATGGGAAACTCTCTGCCTGCTTTAAAATTGGAATGTAAAAATGTTCCGAGCGAAAATGGAAAACATGGATATAGTCATTGGCTGCATCCTTGTTTTCCAGACAACCTTAGAGCTTTATCCAACTTCAGCAGCCACCACTAATCAAATGCAGAACGCTCAGGTTCGGATGAACTCGAGCATACCTGAGGTTCGCTCATCTCTTTTACTTACTTTTTTCTCATAACCCTATTTACATCCCCTGCTTATTGGCCTGCGGGTTTTGAGGTTGAACTCTTCCAGAGATTAAGTTTCAGAGGGTATCCTGATGTTCAGTACACAGTTCATGATGGGAGTTGTAGTTTTGCAGCCTGTGTTTCTCTTGTGTGTTTATTCTTTCCCTGACGGCATCTCATTTGGATGCAGATTCCAATTGTAATATTGACTAACTTCACTTATTAACGTCTCCATCTAAGTGCTTATTCGGGGACGTCACAAACTCAAAGTCTCTGTATTATACTAAATTTTTAAAGAGGAAAGTCCTTCAGGTCTTACCTAAGTCTAAGCTTTACTATCTATTGATTTAAGCAAATAATACATATGATGGGAATCTAGACATTATAAAGTAGGGAAATTATCAATGGAGGGCGAGACCTGTATGGTTGATGAAAAATGTGTCTAATGAATGGATTCTCCCAGGATCAATATTCTGTCTACATTTTTTAACTTCAACTTTTGAAGAAGTCTCTGAATAGAAAAATCATTTCACATTATCTCAACAGGCATAAGCAGCTAGTGGGTCCCAAATGCCTGCTCTATTGTATACTATGGATTAAACAGTAAAGATTATCAATGAGCATATATATTAGGCAATATATCTCTTTATCATTGTAAAAGTACCACAAAATGCTACATAATCTAAAGTTCCAAGTGTTTTTAGAAATGAAGGTGTAAATACTTTATTGAATGTGCTACAAAGTGAACAGACCATTGGAATTTTTAGTTTTTGGAGGCTTTAGTCTTGTTACAAACACAATGAATTATAATGAATAGGCTGAACTGTCTCGAGGCGGTAATCAAAGTCCAAGTGAAGCCTAAAAGAGAACAGTTTACGAGACGGTAGGTGACCAATCAGTGAAAATAAGTGGGAGGCAACAGTGCCCCAGATTAGCATCATTCAGAATACAGAGTACAGAGTATGAAGGTTTACCTTAACATATAAACAGAGACTGGGGGTGGTTCAGTTTTCTTTAGATATTTCAAGCAGATGATTGTGAAAGGCAGGAAATCATCTCATTAGGTTCAATCATCTCATGGAGTTTACTAAGGGTACATGAAAGTTTGGTATAATATTACGTTGACAATAACCCTGCTGCCACCATAGAGTACTAGGAACGGCAGCTCCCATAACTGCTTACAGATGATTAGACGCCTTCCTCACCTTCCTGTAGATTTTTAAGCAACTCTGTATCCACCAACCCACCCCACCAAACCGCTATAAAGAGTAAATCCTTACCAGTCGTGTCTTTTAAAATGCGCCTGGTGCCTTGGTTAGAGCAAGAAATCATCTTTTAATCTGCAGCGCTGTGTAAAAATGATGTGTCTTTGCCCCAGGACTGTGACACCTCTCATTCCTTTATCCCCACCCTCTTCATAATTGGGAACACCCCAGGCAGGATTCTATTATCGCTCATCTAAACTGCACCTGTTTCGATACAACCCAGGTTCAGTTTAGACAAGTGATCAATAGAAAACCTGCCTGGGGGTGTTCCTAATGGTGAGGAGGGTGGGGATGAAGGAAGGAAAGGAGCTTTAAAACTGGGGCAAAGACACACCAGTATGACACAGCTCTGCAGATTAAAAGATCATTTCTTGCTCTAACCAAGGCACCAGTCACATTTTCCTCTGTATCAGGCTGTTATTTACTTTAATTTCCATTCATTGTACTTGCATTTGTGTTTCAATGTGTATTTTAATCCATTATATTCCATATTTAGAGTACCCTGAATGCAAGGGCTTACTAAAAATAAATAATAATAGCCTCTAGTTTATAAGACAAGGCAAGAATTCCATTTAAAGGAAATCTGTCGGCTTTATATTATTCTCAGTACTGTAGCCCATCCCTAGCCCTCCCTGCTCTGTAAGATTAATGGACAGGGTTTGGTTTACAGCACTGAGCTGTGTACATCAATCATGCAGAGCAGTTAGAGGTGGGGAAAGGAGGAGGCATGCATGCTGCAGCTCAGCCCAACCTCTGACTCCTCAGCTTAAAATGTGATTTTATAACTTTGCAAGCAGCCATCAGCTAAGACTCAAGTATCAATTGTTTAATCTCCCATTAGCTATCAGTCTTCAGCTCTCAGAATGATAATGTACATATACAGTATATGGCTATGTTCACACAACGTTTTTCAGCTCCGTTTAAAATGAAGTCTGTTATTTTGAGTCTAAAATAACGGATGTCATTTAGCTCTCTGGTCTCCCCTTAGTGCAATGACTGGTGTTTGTATAATATTCTAGTTTGGAGTTACTAATTGACCTTTGGGTGCGGCTTAATTGAAAAGTCTATTGAATTAATTAGTAAAAACGAAGAAAGAACGGTGACAAAAGAAAACGTGTGTGAATAACTAATAAAAAACGTCCACTGTTTGCAAAAGAGGTCCTAAAATAATAAGCATGTTCATTATTTTGACGTAATTCAATGCATTGTGCGCATTGGACGTCCGTCTTTCCATTGACTTCAATGCATTGCCATTGCAGTCAATTAAATTGCGGCAAAAACTGACGTTTTTTTAAATATTAAAATCGTCCGCCTTTTCTCTATTTTTAAGGTTGTTTGAATGTAGCCTTAAGGTGACAAATACAATAGGAAATCTACGTAGAATTCTCTATGCTATGTGCCAGTAGGATCCTTGCAAGACCATTCATTGATTGTAGTATAGTATATACATATGTGTCTTTTATATTTGTAATCTTTATTATTATATTGTTATTATTTCTTTCTTTTTATATATCCAGGGAGCTGTAAATGACTAGTCATGGCTCTCTGCCTGTCAGCGAGCAGTGTGGGAATGACTGACAGGCAGAGAGCCGTGACTAGTGACGGGTGGCTTCCCGCCCATATGACTAGTTGCCGCCCCTCTCTAGGCCTCACGCAGCAGAATAAAACATCTTTTTCCCCTCTGTAAAGCTACTGCTGCAGCTGTGACTGATATGCACTTCAAGCTGCTCAGTAGATCTACACTGTTCTTCTGGAAACCATATCAGCACAATCGTGTTAATTGGTTCCCTTTAAAGAGGTGGCTTTTCAGGTTGTTTCAGGAGATGGTGATATTCCATGAATAGTAAATTCTGGTTTTACTTCTGCTATCACACTTTGACTAGCAGCACTTGGACTGGGGGCACATGTCGACCAGGACATTTAATTTTTTATCCTTAAAATTAAACCACTGGTATATGTAACCGAGGAACTGTTTTTCCATTTTCCAGGTGGGGATCAAGAAGCTATAAAAAAAAAAATAAACTTTTTAATAGACCAATATGTTAGAAAGGCCCAAGCTTGCTGTGATCTTAAGAAAGTGTTTAGTGTTTTTAGGCTGTGTTCCCACTACAGGAACAGGTCATTATTTAATGGTAAAAGGCGGCTGTCTTCATAATGATGGCCAAATATAATGTTCATTATCAACAGATGGTCATCATTTCATGCTAAAATCCCATTATTGGGCCTTTCATCTAACTCCCTTGCTTTATTCTATCCTTAACTCTCCTGCCCGACTAATCAACCTTTCCCCTCGCTTTGCCTCTGCCAATCCCTCTACTGGCTCCCCATTGCCCAACGCACAATGTACAAGGCCATCCACAACCTGTCCCCTCCGTACATCTCTGACCTCTAAGCCTCCCCTCACACAACCTTCGATATTCCAGTGACCTCCTTTTGCACTCCCCCCTTGTTCGTACCACACACAACCGCCTACAAGGCTTTTCCCGAGCCTACCCCGTACTCTGGAACTCGTTACCCCGACACATCCGGCTCTCACCCACCATCAAGGCCTTCAAAAATAACCTGAAAACCATCTCTTCAAACTAGGCTAAAACTTATAATAATTCTGCATCACACTTGACTGGCTGCACTTTACCTCTTGTTTCTTTTCCCTATGTACCGGTCTTTCTTTTTCCTTCATGTAATGTATTCTGATCTTGTATTGTTCCTGCTTGTTAGCCCTATCTATTGTATAGCGCTCTGGAATTAAGGGCACTTTATAAATAAATAATAATTATTGTGGGAACATAGCCTCAATCAAATTTTTTTTTTTTTTTTTGGCAACTCATCCAAAATGAAGCTATATATATATATATATATATATATATATATATATATATATATATATATACACCTCAATATGCTAATATAAACCCATCAGAGGCATTTATTATGTATTATGTTTTCATGGACTGTTCAGCCCTGATCTCATTGCTGCACCCTGTTAGTGGTGGAAAAAGGACCCAAGCATGAGCGACAACTCTCCATTAAATTGAATGGAAATATGGAATCAACATGCACTCAGCTCTTTCTGCATTTCCTATTCTCTTTAATGGAGATTGTCAGGGGGAATCCAATCAGATTATTATGGTGTTATCTATTTGATATTCCATGAAAGTATATGATGGGAAACGCCCAGGATGTATATACATAGAGAAAGCTCCAGGCATATTACAAAGGCCATAAATAATTCTATCTAGTTAGGAATTATACTCTGAGTTCACTTTAAGGAACTGAAATATTTTACAGAACAATTGTAAATATTTTTCCGTCTGGATCTTTTTTTGCCAGGATAGCACAGTAACAGCTATTCTCTGAGCTTATTTTAAGCATTCAGCAATAAAGCCTGTATGCTGCTAAAAGATGCACAGTATGCATTTATACTCTGTATTAAAGGCAATGGCCCCCAACAGCATTAATTATTTTTCATCTGGCACAAAGCAAAGAGTCTGAAAAACTGGTTAGTCAGAACTATTATCACTTTGATTGTAAGCTCTGCAGGGAAAAAACATATTTTCTAAAACTATACGATCCAGTGGTGTATTATGGCCTTGTTATTGTCTCTCTCTCTGTCTATGGCTCCATACACTGGCATGCTATTAATAAAAGATTAGAAAGAATGGTAGCAATAATATTGTCCCTGTCATATGATCTGGAAATCAAAAGAAAAGCTCAAACTTTGATGCTAATTCTGTGTAATCTTGTCGGCTGGATCTAAGAAGATTCCGTGGGCGCGGGAGGGAAGGAAACTAACAATGAAGGAAAACAATATTTTGATTTACCTGAGCTATATTATCAACAACAACTCCGAAATCTGAGGCCCCCGGAATACAGCTGATTTTGCTTGGGGGAGATTCTGCTGGCTATGCATTTACACAGCAGCTACACATGGCATGAACAGATCCTTAGCCTCTCCTCCTGAGAGAGGACAGCTGATAAACCTGGCATAGGCTAAAAACAACATAAAGCTGAAAAATGTGGTAGAAAATATTCAGAAATGGGTCTCTAGATATGAGCAAATCGATTTGACACAAATTTCACAAAAGAAATTGATTTGGTAAAATCCGAAACTTTGCTTATACTTTTCTACAATGAGCAGTCTGGAGGGAAAGCCACAATGTTGTATGGATTGCAGCTTCCACTTATTACAGTCCCTGTTTAGTGTACTGTACAGAAGCAAGGTCTTTGAACAGAGTCCCTGCTCCTGTACATACTTTCCATGAGCAGTCAGGCTCCAAATCTGGACCTGAATCTGAAACAAGGTAGACAGAGTCTCTAAATTGGACCCAAAATGATTCTCGGGAGATTCACACATCTGTTGTAATTGCTCTTAGGGTGGAATTTCCATCTGGTGTATCCTATCTAGAGTATGCACTGGCATGCTAGGATAGGGCATAGCGAAAGCCCCTATTACATGGGACAATCTCTGGGAGCAAGCGAACGGCGATCTGTTGGGTCAGGGCTTGCTTGCTTTTTATTCTCCGCTCGCTGCTGGAGCTATTAAACGCACCATCGTGTGGGTAACTCTGACTGCTGGGATTTAAAAGAGAATTAATGGAGCTGCGACGCAAACGCATAGCATGCAGCTTTATTTTGCATGGATTTTGGGATCCTTGTTTTTGAGACTGGGGGATCCTAGTGGTTAGACCCCCTGCAGTCTCTTAGTTATGCCCTATCTTATGTATATTCTGAATAGGGCATAACTACTCAAGACTTGGGTATTACTTTTAAGCCCCATCTATTTCCCATGGCATGTTTGTATAGTATATAATTGTATCTACCACCCAGATTAGATGGTTCCTAAAATTTTAACTTTGGCTGCTCTTAAATACATAAAGCAAAACACAACCATGAAAGTGAGATGAACCGACCATCCATCATAAGAAGGATGTACAGCTCACACTCATATTAAACATTGATTTGTCTACTAAAGAGATACGTTTGCTTTCATGACTCTCAATGTGTCAATAAAGCGGTATTAATAATGTAGAAAAAGGAGAGCCGCCTGTTTCACAGGATACTAAGTGACTTCTTTAAGCTCCTGTCATTTTCATTACGATTTACAATCCACAGAATAAGAGGAGCAATTCAAGAGCTGCAAGAGAATAAAAGAGGAGAGATGTGAAGATAATCACCGGTCTATGTAGAACGCACAACCTGGACTAGGTCAGCAGGGAAATAAGCCATGCGATAACATGGCCTGAAATGAAAGACTATGCTGTAGTCATTGACTTCAAAGCAATACCAGAAATCACAGTTTGCGTGCAGGTAGCAATAAGCCGGTGAATTTATAAATATATGATTTATTTAAGGATGAGGCACCTTACTGCACATGTAATATTCATGCACTTGCTCACTTGTGGAGAACACTTTATGACATTAACATTGAGAGGAAATATATATCTTAATGCGTTACTCAGATTTTCTACTGTCATTACCATTTATTTTATTTTTTTCAGTGGGAGAAAATATCTAAAATTATAACCTACTATACTATATTTACTAATATTATAAGTAGAAATATTATAAATTTTGTATTCGAGTAGGGTAAAATTTTTAAGTATTTTATCTAATAATTTTACTCTGATTTGTTGATTTTTTATTATTATTTTTTAATATTATTTTTTATTTCTAATTTCCATGCCCAGTGACAGAGAAGCAACCGACCTGGAACAAGTATGCAGTAAATCTGTTTATGACCTCAGGGCTAGACACTGCTGGAGAGGGGCATACATTTTCAAAGGGGGAGGCGATGAAACGGTGCACTTAGAGGCCCAGGACCACCCTCATTGCACTTAACTTGCTCATTTCCATGATCTTATTTTTATCTTCAGAACAGCGAAATGGATAAAAAAAGCTGCATTATGATAATAATAATAATAATAGTTAATAATAATAATAATAATAATAACTATTATTATTATTATTATTATTATTATTATATTTTATTTATCTGTATAGCTGCAACAAATTCCACCCAGGGTAACATGGGATACTTCATGATAAAATCAGGTTAGTATACACTACTAACCCTATGACAGGTTCCCTGTAACATATTCCACAGTACTATAGACTCATTAGCTCATTTACATTAGTACTTTTTCTATGCCAGGCATGGGAAACCTTCAGCTCTCCAGCTGTTGCAAAACTACAATTCCCATTGTGCCTGGACAGCCAAAGCTATAGCTAAGCTTGTAATACCACACACATCCTAAGGAAATGTGTGGTGCTGTTTTTTGGGTAAATTGTATGGTATAATTTTCAAATGAGAAGTGCTGTATTTAATTGTTAAGGTGTGTTTTATATGGAAATGTTTTTAAAATTAATATATATATATATGTATTCACTCGCCCCCCCTTCCCCCCTTCTGGTTTTTCCTAAACCTGTCAGTTTAGTCACTTTTAATAATGGTAAATTCCTATATGACAGAGGCGGCTTTGCACTAGGGCTCAGGTGCAATTACTACCTCAGCAGCTCCTATAGTTATGTCCCTAGTGGTGCTTACAAAAAATGAAGAACGTAGGGAATGGTGGGAACAGAGGCACAGATCCACGCATAACCTGCGTCAGCAACAATTCATTTATTGGTTTGAAAAATAGTTTCCTGATTATAGATGAATTGTTCTGAATTCCATTCAAAATCATATTCTCCGCATTAGAACAAGAGAAACATTATAATGGACATCATATCTTGACTGATACTTAAGAGCTTTACCATTGGGAATCGTCTTTTTGTAATGTTTTTGCTCCCTATAGACACAATTGTCAAGGAAAGCCTCTAACGTAGATATATTACTTCTATACCTAGCACTACTTAGTATACTTATCCAATAGTGGCACAATTTGGATAGGCAGATATTTGCAGGAAGATTAAATAGATCTCATGGGCAAGACAGAGAATCTCATTGTACTGTATTACATGAAACTACATCCAACCACACTTAATCAGATTGTCAGCTACCTTGGTTATCTTAGCCAATTTGTGTGCAATAAAATGCAAAGCAAACAGTGTGATGTGAAGCGTGATAACAGTGTGCTCTGACCCTTTTTCTGGTTGATAGGATATAATACTAGGTTGTCTCTGTGATTGCAATCTTAATTCCTTTGAAGTGGGCCACTAGTATCTTGATGGCATCTTATCTTATTAAGCTAACAGATTTATGATGCACCATCTTGATGTCACTGGCCTATATCTGTACCTAATATCTTTATTAAAGAGTATAGCCTTGTTGACTTGAGCAATTGGCCTTTGCTTTTATTTATTTATTTTTCTTTTTGCCTTTTTTTTTTTAAACATTTCCATTCAAAAAGAAGAACGAGCATTTGGGAAAATGTACACCACCTGACACTCACTACCTCCTATTTGATAACCATGGTCCAGATTTGTCTGTGATTGGTTGCTGTCTGCGTGGAGACTGTTGGAGTAGCAGATGTGGTGTGTCATCCAACCCAGTTTAAAGCCAATCCTTAACCCAAAGTCTGAGTTGCTGACTTGAGATGACTTCCCCACCTACATTGCTATAACATGACACAGGCTGCTTATGTAGAAGACCTGCTGCACATATGGGTAAGGCCTGGCACAAAATTTACATCCTCTACCCTCTATTTTCTTTTTTTTTATTATATAAATTTTTATTGATTTTAAGATTTGCATACAAATATTATCATTGGGGTTCAATTGTTACAGAAACGCTTAGAGGAGTAGGTCTGACCTGAAAAAAAAATTGACAAGAAAGTCAGTCAGCTTCCTAAAGACACTTGGAAGCCTGAGAAAGTTCGAACAGAAGCAAGTCTGCAAGACCAAAGGCCGCTACTAAATTTACATTATCAGTATTATTTTGTAGCTGAAAGTTAGCATAGTTTGTAGTGAGAGTACATGGGCAGTGTGCCCATATATAAATCCAGCATGCTTCTAGGGTGATTAATTAAGAATGTCATGTGACACTGGTCTTAAAGCGACTCTGTGCCCACTCTTTGACCCCTGCCCCCCACCCCCCCAAACCTCTTGTACGTTCAGATAGCTGCTTTTAATTCAAGATCTGTCCTGGGGTCCGTTCGGCAGTAGATGCAGTTATTGTCCTAAAAAAACAACTTTTAGACTGGCAGCCCTGTGCCAAACGTCCGTGGCTTAGAATATCTATGCATTAGGCAGGCACCCCCTTTCTGTCCATCCTCCCCGCCCTCCTCATCATTAGGAATGCTCCAGGCAGATTGTCTCCTATTCCTCACCTGTGTAAGCACGGCACATGGGTGGATCGTTAAGGCACCTGTGCAATGTTCAGACAGGAGAAAATGTTCTAGGGACATTCCTAATGATTAAGAGGGTGGGGAGGAGGGAAGCAGGGGTGGTGCAAAGTTAGGGCACAGATACTGTAAGCCACGGCAGTTTGGCACAGGGCTGTAAGTTTAAACGTTGTTTTTTTAGGACAATAACTGCATCACCTGCCGAACGGACCCCAGTACAGATCTTGGATTAAAAGCAGTTATCTGACAGTACAAGTGGTTTGGGGGGGACAGATTGTGGGTACAGAGTCACTTTAATAACCCTTCCGCCCCTTTAAGTTTCTACAAATGTTAAAATCTTCTTTTACCCATACATTCTAGGGGTAAAGAAGAAGTTGGATGCAGCCCTAGGGAGCCGTGAAAACAGTCTATGGCTGCATTCATTTTTTCCAGGCAGCCTTAGGGTTACATCAACCTTTTGCAGCCACTAGTAATCAAATGCATGCTCACTGCAATCACTGCTATAAATATACCACACTAGTCCTCTTGTGCAGTGTATTGAGCCTGTTAGCTTAATGCTGACTGGCACTGTACCTGGCCATGCTGCAAACACAGTATTTAGGCAGGCTCCCCGGCTGCCATGGAGATCAAGTCATCTGGATGCTGACAGGTAAGTAAAGTACAGCAGTCTTTTTATATGTTACGGTCACAATCTGACCCTGACATGTAAAGGGTTAATCTACCATGAACAAAAGTTTCCCCATTCCTGGTGGATACAGCAGGGGCCCCCCGCAATCCCCACATGGGGGACTCTTACCACCTTATTCTATGCCAGCCATAGAGAACCCTTTATGTCCGTGATGAAAAGCATGTTAACTTTTTAATATTACATACATTTTTGCTCCCAAAGATGCAATATGTCTTATTTTCAGGGGATGTCTTATTCACACTTCCCCCCGTCCTGTCTCTTCCCTCACTGTCCCATCAGTCCTGTCTCTCCCCTCACTGTCCCATCAGTCCTGTCTCTCCCCTCACTGTCCCAACAGTCCTAACTCTCCCCTCACTGTCCCATCAGTCCTAACTCTCCCCTCACTGTCCCATCAGTCTCGTCACTGTCCCACAAGTCCCGTCTCTTCCCTCACGGTCTGGTCCCCCTCGGGACTGGTCCATGTACCTTCTGCCGGGTCCCGGTAACAGCATTGTGGTGCAGAGACAAGTATCTGACCATGGTGGTTGCACAAGGCAGCGACTGCCAGACCTCTAGGTGGAGGCAGTGGGAGGTCTGTAGCTACCTACACTCCCATGCTGAGCATCCCCAGCACACCGCCCGTCATCTTCATAGAGTGGCGCATAGATGTTGTCACACTGGCGGCTTGCGTCTTCCCCTCATAGGGCATCACCTCTTCCCCTCACAGGGTGCATAGGCTTCATCTCGCTGGGTTGCAGGGCGTGGCCTCGGGCGTGTGGTGGGACATGCGGCAGGATGTGGAGGCCATGGACCAGAGGTATTTCTGCATCGTCAGTGGTGAAAGACCACAAGGGGCTGGTGATGGAGGGTGGCAGAGGGTAGCGGCATGGTGGCGGGGTCTTACTTTCGGGGGATGCCATATTTTTGAGGGAATTCCCTATTTTCAAGGATGCCTTATTTTCAGGGGGGTGACATATTTTCAGGGGGATGCCATATTTTAAACTGTCATGGAAAGCCTCCACTATGCCTTATTTTTGGAGGATAAACTTTTATCAGGGAAGAATTTTTAAAATATTTTTTAAAAACTTTTTTTCCCTTTTACACTTTATAAGTCTTCTTTGGGGATTTTTAAGCGTTCATTAGATTGCTTATACTGATCAATGCTATGCCATTGTACTGCGCTTTGCACATGGATGATCTGACAGTATGGAGGTAGGTATTTCTCCTCTACCTGTCAGGCAAAGTGATCAGTCAGGCAGCTGGGTACTTGTCACTAACTGACACTTCTGTCACTAACACCCTTAAATGCCAACATTGCTATATATTGCTGCATTTAAGGGGCTTAATGGCAGGCAGTTGTATGATCGTGGCTGTCCTTATCCTAGGTTCCTAGCACATTAATGTGTGCCAGGAACTTTTATATACATAACATTATTACAGCACGGGGAAATCAGCACTAGGAATGTTGCATTAAAAATAGCATACATTGTGTGAACAAAGACCATTGTTTGCCCTGACTTCAATGCAACACATTTTTAAAGAAAGAACTGCAGTTGTTTTAATTGAAAACAATGGCCATTCTTGTCATAAAAATTATGTTGTGTGAACATAGCCTAAAATTCTATTTGCTTTTGCGGCAGACACTTGACACATATTTTCAACTTTATCAGTGAACTGAAATCTCTTACAATGTGTGTGATCTCAGAAAATGGATGGAAATAACATCTAAGAATAAAACCCAATTCATCGCAGGTTCAATTCGTGATCCGCAGTGAACAGATTACTACATATAGTGGATAAAAATTATTGAAGCCTTTATTGTAAACTCAATTTTAGAAAATAATCATTGTGTAGACCCGATAGGAAAAAAAAAGAATCCCTGATATATACAGCACTCAAGAACATAAAACTACTCTGCTATGTAGCACTGCTGGATGGCCGGGATACAGATTGCTACTATATTCTGTACAATGGATTGGCTCCCTGTATATCTGCAAACACCATGCTCCAACTTTGAAAAATTACTAGCAAAATATAATGCATCATTCGATTTCTTTCTCTCTATAACTTTCCCATGTAATGCCGTCATTTTCTGCACTTTTGGAATAATGGCTGTTTATTGTTGATAACTACAGTCGAATCCAAGATTTCTGGTGTACCTTGGATGGATGAATCTATTTTTCAAGCGGCATAGTTCTAACAATTGAAAGCCATTACAATTTGAAAATCACATTTATTATGCTTTCTTTATCAAGTCCATCCAGAAGTTCCTGCGTTTAATATGTTTTCTTTTCTTTTCCTCTCTTTTTTTCATGTCAGCATAGAAAGAATTTAATTTTTTTTCAGGTAAATTCTAAGAATACAGAAAATCCCACACTATACCATATTCATTAACAAAGAGAATGCAAAATACTAATAATCGCCTAGGTACCTTTCTGAAGCCAAAAATAGAAAGGAGGCATAGATAAATATGGAATGTTCCGGGAAGATAAAAGGAGATAAGCGAGGTTTGTGTTCATCCCCATCCAAAATCTATTTATCCGCAGCTGGCTGCTGGCATTGTTTGATGATCTGATGCAGTAACACCATATCAAAGCTTCCAAAATGGAGATTCCCAATTTAACGGAGACACTTGTGAAGTTTGGACGTTGGATAGAAAGAATACCGCCGATACAATTTGAGTCAATGTGTTTTTTTGAGTTATAATGGGTTTGCTAAACTGTCTGGCAACAGGCAGTCCAGTATGTCATGTCAGGTGCCACAAGCGGAAAAAAAACCAAAAACATTCCGTTGGATAATGGCAGATGTTGCTCCTATATCGAGAACATTTCTGAAATCCTTTATTTCTTATAATGCAATTTACGTGCTTCATTCACTTACATATGAGTCATGCTGGTGGCAGCATATATATATCCACATTTGGTACATAAACAAAAGTAGAGCATGGCAGAGGATACAATCTCATATGTATACAATTATGCAGCTGGAATTTCATTTCATCCAGCCATACACCACCATCCATTTCTGTTCAATGGTAGACATGTGCAGAAGCATAGGCTTGCGGATGTGTACATGAGGTGGCATTTTTCAAACATACTGTATATCATTTGGAGATTCACCTAAAAAGATTATCTATTCCACTCCTCTACATATAGCTCTTATAAAGGGAGAGACAGGGCATTTATTGGCTAATATCCACCCAGTATATAGTGGCCTTCAGTTCAAAAGCAATGCTATTTACAGACCAGTCATGCCTGTTAGCACTTCAAAGGTATATGACAACCCAAGAAAAAATATTATAAAATATATTTTAAAATAAAAAGTAAGAAAAAAAAAGAAATTATTCTCAGTTATAAGTAGTAGAACTTTTCAGGTCCCACAAAAAAATTATACTCAAAGCAAATCTTTACCAGACGACTCCCATCCTAAAGTGCCAATAGCCTTGTCTAGATTTCATCACTTAATGTCTGGTCTTGGAGTCCACCTTTCTTCTGGGGCCAGTATTCTACGTAAAAACAAGCCCCATCTCTTAAATCGGATATTTGGCTATTCCTGTGTTTTGACATTCGCAACCAAGGCTCCACGGACCTCTTTGTTGCATATGTGTTAACATGGCCTTAAAGGAGAAGTCTGTGGCTGCTGGAGAGGATGATGGCAGAGGGATGCTCAGAGTCCCTCCAGTGCCCTGTGTCCCTCAGTGTCCCCCTGCCATCATCCTCTCTAGCAGCCAAAGCCTGCACAGCTCTGGGAGTTGGATTGTGACATCACCATGTTATCCAGGAAGTGACATCACCATGTTATCCAGGAAGTGAAGCCTTGATGCAGTAGTAAGTGCAGGGAAAAAACACTTTATAAGCATTTCCCGTAATGTGTATTTTGGTGATTTGTATAACTCTTGGGGGGCAATACAATACTTTAATAAATAATTTTCGCCGGACTTCTCCTTTAAAACAGACTTCATCATCTTTACATTGCAATCATATTGCCCATAAGCTATAAAACAGCACAACCTGTTGCTTTCCCTAATAACTTTTATTCCGGCATAGTTCCACTCTTGACTATAAAGGGATATTCTATTCCAATAAATTTCCACCCAGCTGTGGGGTTTCCCTAACTATAACACACAAAAAAAAAAAACTAGGATCAATTATCCTAAAAATATTACATTGAGAGGTAAAGTAGGTTAAATTTAATGGAGACCCATAAACAGAACATACATTTGTTGGGTAATACATAAGCTGTTTTTATCATTTTCCATCCCCACTTTGATTCACAGCTTGTAAAATTTGCATTTTGGTTGTGTCACTGCGAGAATCCTTATAGACAAGAGAGGGAGCTGAGTTAATGACAAATCTCTACCCAGCTGTTGTACTATTCAGCTTCACTACTTCAGTTAATTAATCAGCACCTTGCCGAAAACTCTCAGGGAGATGCTTGTTAGAGTTTGGTCGCCAGAACAAAAATGCTTTTATTGAAATTGCAGCAAATACACTTTACACTAAAAATTCTTCACAGTTTCTAGAGGACAAAAAGAGTCTGACATATGAATGCATCTAGGAACAATCATTAATATTTCCATGTGCTAATGACGGATGTTCCCGTGGGGCAGGAGGAAGTTAAATGGCTTTGTTTACTGCTAATTTTGTTTGCTTCCCAAGGAAAACAGTCATTTTGACCTGTCTAAACCATGGCTGGAGTATTACTCTCCACCCGGAGAAGCCAAGCTGTACACCACAATAAAATACACTCATTAACACTAGATTAGCACTAAATACACCAGAAAATCCTACTTTTTTTTTTCATACATTGTTAGTAAGACGATGTACATGTGTTTTCATGCTTCATTTCCGTTGCTGTCATCCATGGCTGTTTTTGATAAAAATAGGCGCAGGTGGCGATAAAGTGCAAAGGATAAAAAAATAGCTTGTTTTGCTAGTGTCTCACTAAATACATACAGCTCTGTAATGACTGGTTTTACATCAGTTTATCTCTTCATCTTTCCTTTTGCTGTCTGACATTGATTTCTCTAAAGGAAAGAAAACATTGAACAGTCTTAGGCCATGTTCACACAACGTATGTTTAGCAATTTGCAACAACTGCCGTGAGTTATGCTAAACATACGTTGTATTGGAATGAATGGAATCCCGTCTGAAGCGTATACACATGTCAGTTTTGTGCGGCCGCTATTCATTGAATAGCAACCGCAGAGACATGACGGTTCACACAATGGAGCGTGCGGCTCCGGCCGCATGTTCCACTGTATGCAGCGGTGAATTAGCATGAGGGTGCACACGTGTGCGCCCGCATCCAAATTAACCAGAAATGAAGATCATCCAGGTCACAGAACGGCCATTGTTATACCATGTGTAAACATGGCTTTAAGGTCCCCAAAATTCAGCCTGTCCATTTTGGTGTGACCAGCTGTTACATTATGATAGTTCCCTAATACTTCATGTATACATCAGAAGCATTTCAAAATGGTTTGCTTATATATGCACGCTCATTATAGGACAGGCTCCATTAACTTTAAAGGGGTTGTCCAGGGAGCTCAATGTGGCTGAAGCATTCGGCTCCTTGGCACTCACTTCTGGCGATTCCAAATAACCTACTGAGACATGGAAAGGATGGCTGATGGCAAATAAAATTTTTGTGGGATTCACTTCAAGATTCACATCATGGACAGGAGCAGGAACTGTTATAAAACAAAGAAATCTCTGCTCTTGTACATTGAACTGCGTAAAGTTTATGCTTTGTGCGTGGTGCTGTCTTGAGGAAAGCATTGTTTATTTTCCTACCACTTTCCAATTTCCTTACCATCTTCTCTTTGTAATATCTATATTGTATTGTAATCATGCCTTTGATAGCCACAAAAATTACATGCAGGAGCAGAGACTCCTTTCAAATTCGCAGGAGCACCTGCTTCTGCAGACTCAACAGAGAACAGGTGATAAAGTAAAAGAATGGATCTTTCCTCTTTTCAAATCCTTTCCTGGCTTTGGCTGTAAAAATCTGTCAGATATCTGTTGGTGTAAAAGGGCCCTTACACTGGAGCCTAACTGCTCAATTTATTTTTCTTTACCCAGCCCAGTGAATGTTACTTGCATGCCTCACCATTCACTATACAAGAATAGCCACTACCGTGCATTGACATGAGCCCCTGTCTTCTTCTATACAAATCTGAATTAGCCATCAATTTTAAAATGAATTTGAGTGAATCCTCCTGAAACACATTTCGGGAAGTTCCCTCATCTCTAATAAGAATTGTTCTCGCATTGGACAATCCCTTATATGAAAAAACAATGATATTTCCTCCCCACCCAATTCCTTGGCTATGGAGCCAATGCTTACTGTACAGAATTCCTTCTGTACGTATAAAGAAAGACCATGAATTTTTTATTAAACACAATTAAAAATGAGTGGAAAGTGTAATCCTATAAAAGCATCCCTGTACATCTGCAGAGGTAAGAAATTCTTCTGGTAATTGCAACTACAGAGAGAACAACATTCACTGTAATAGACACAAATAAGTCGAAACCTGATTATTTCATGGTCAATTCCAGCTTGTTTTGACAGAATCATGTTTCAATGTATGAGATACATAACAGCATACAACATTTATAGTATGTCTGTGCGCCTTCCAATCCACAATATTGTGAATGTTCCTTAACATTCCGATTCTCTGGAGCAAGAAAATACTTTCATCTGTCACATACATATGCATAAAGATAGAAGAAGAAAAAGTTCCCTGCTGTATATTATCTGTTCTCTGTTATTATTTTCACAAGCCATGGCGCCTTCCTCTTACTCAGTAAACATACTTTAATAACTCAGATTATCAAAAATTGATGAAGCGTGTTATGTTCCAAGGAAGCTGCGATTGTGAATGAGTGACATTTTATAGCCGCTGCCGCAATTGAATAAGGCAAGACTGTCCTACGTCTGACAGCATTCAAGTTTGGTTGGCCTTTTCCGAGTACTTAAGATCTGACTTTTTTCAGTGTTTTTCTATAATAGCTTTCCTATGAATACATAAAATGATTGACAGGATCTTATCATTGAACAGACAGCCAACAAAAGATACACACTGTTAAAAGTTTCCAAAGCCAATGCCCGGCCCGGGCACATAATCGGCAGAGCTTTTATTTAATTGATGTTTTTTTTTTTTTTTTTTTCTGTTGCAGGTTTAACCAAATAGACTGGTGATCTGATTATAAAAAGTGTGTTCAGTCCTAAACAGTGAGACTTCGGCTTTCTTAATATAGCCTTTGATATTCAGAGAACTAATAATCTTATTTGTCAGACAGCAGCTTTTAGCAGATATTCCGATAGCTCAGTTAACATAATGGCATTGGGTCTCATGTTAGATGCATGGTGCACACTATTTATAAACCACTAATTAATTTAGTGCACAGAGTGCCAGTAATAGTCCTTATAGTACAAAGCAATAACCAACAGAAAGCCATTCTCTTCTATTCTCAGCCATTAGTGCGCTGGGCAGAACAGAAAATGCAGGCTCAATAATGTCTGCCCAAAAGACGCAAAGATGCAAGTGACCATGTAAAAGAGACAGCACCAATCCTTCCCACCCACCCCTATTCTTTACAACACTCTTATGTACTTACATACTAAATGGCAATTTTTATTTTTTTGTATTATTATGATTACTACTATTAGCTTAAGTGTACTATGTAAACATCTGACGATAGAATGGAGTTGCCAGAATTGCAGACTGATTTGCATCATAAGGGTACATGCACACTATGGAATCGAAGCGGATAACCCGGCGCAGATTCCGCCACTCACCCCTGCATGCAATCTCTGCCTGTGCAATAGGCTCCATTCTAAGCACAGGCGGATTCCGCCGTCCACCCAAAGAATTGACTGTGCATAGATTGGAGTTTATGGCAGGGGGGGGGGGGGGATACACTGTGAAAGCTCTGGTCGGCATCCTGGCCTTTCTTTACAAGCAGTCAACTGTAGCCTTGGTGGTCACAACCCATATGTCTGACATTACCACTCAGCGTTGGGAACCATTACATCAGGAATAAAAGAAATGAACACTAAGGCTAAGACCACTGATTGACTGTTGCTCAGGCGACTGATAGGAGGGCATGCGTTAACTACTTGTAAATAAAGACCAAGCATTGGCAGAAACCTGCATGGGGGAATTTGGTATGTAAGTATTGATTGGTTTTATTGGGTTTGGGTACCTTCTAAAAATTTTGAATACCTGGATAACCCCTTTCAGAGAGTCAACCAACTAGCCAAGCATCAACTGACTATAAAGCAAATTAAAAGGAGCCTTTACACAGAGCAATAGTTGAGAGTAAAATGAGAGAAATCTACAGTATATGTAATGAATTGGCTATTGATTTAGTTGTGGAAAAAGTTGTTCCACTTTCCAAGTGGCCTGATTCCCTAGAGAAGTCCGATATGAGACTCTGAGGTTAGAGTCCTAAGGCTAGAATCCCCTCATGCTGTCCCTGCCTATGCGCAGTGCAGGTCCTAAACAACTGTCCACAACTGGGCGACAGTCCCTGCTCTGAAATAAATTCAAAACAGACAAAACATGGGCAGACAAAAAATACAGGCAAAAGATAGGACATGGAAGAGAATGGCCAGACAGGCTGGGTTAGCAACAGAGAGGGGAAGCAAGGTATATAGATGGCAGAATACAGCATAGTCACAGCAATGGGCAGAGGTCTGAACCAAGAAGGCAGCGAGGTACAAAGTCAAAATAAGAATGGGCAAAAGGTCAGGATACCACAAACCAATGAAAGCAGGACAAAGTGCTGGATCAAGCTGAATAGAACTAAGCTGGACAAAGCTATAAAGAGCACTAGACAGGAGGAAGGAAGATTCTTATAAGGGAAACCAAGTCCCGGACCCAAAACTCATAGGCCCGGGCAAAGAAACACAGACCAATGACCAGACAAACACACAAGGACAGAAGAGGAGAGATCCATCTATCAAAGCATAGGGGACACAATTAGTACTGGGCACAAAGCAAAGGTGAGTAGGGAAAAACCAGGAGCAGAATATTAAGGCAAAGAACGTTATCTCTGCCGCAGAGGTCACAACTTCACCCTAGAGGACAGCACTGATCAGCACCGACATGACATCAGATTTGCTGACTCCTACTGTCTATTTGCTCATTTCTAATAGGGAGTGAACAACTGGATGAATGATCACTGGATCAAGTGGCCGCTCACTTGATCCATACTTTTTTACTTGGGAAAATGTGCTGTCACAAAACATGATTTTGGGGCCACATAAAAGATGCAATCACCCGAGGAAGTGATTTACTGGTCATCAGTTTATTATAGGGCAACCATCAGCATTGAATGGTATTAGGATCCATCGGTCAGCTGATGATCACTGCATGTATTCTTTCTTTTAAAGAGGTATTCCAATGCACACAAACTTATCCCCTCTCAACAAAATTAGAAATATGTGTAAGGTTGCAGGGGTTCAACTGCTGCCCCCCTATGATCTCCCAAACAGGGCCCTGGCTTCTTTTTTATTAATGCGGTGGGTTGGCCGCTACTTAATTCATTGTCTATTCTGGCATTAGGTAGTGGGGGCCCTTCTTATTTTGTTGTACCCCCTGTCTAAAAGTATAGATGTTAAACAGTTGCATATCCACCATAAAGTCAGACAATTCTGTTATGTGGTCCTGTCACGTAACTGCACCTCCTGCTATAGGACACAGTATTTGCCAGATTCAGGCACTTAGAGGATCTCAATCCACAAAAAGTTTCACTGCTTAAACTTATTAATATTAGCTGTATACATCCATGTGCAGTCAGCTCCCTCTAGTGGTAAATTCATTCATCCTGAATAGTATCATTGAAACCCTATAGCTGGGTAAAGAGAACTCTGATCATATGAAATTAAAGTATAAAATATGTGCTCCGTGGTCCATTGACAAAGATGTTGACCTAATAACTGCACTAAGCATTCTTAGGCAATGATCAATATGTAAGAACACTTGGCATCTGAAATGCGTAAGCCCTCCTGCATTGGGATTGATACGAATGTCTTCTATTTTTATGGACTTCAGTAAAGTTGATCCTATTTGTTTTCCTTGAGCACTACAGCAGTGTCAAAACTAGGATCTGTAAGATGTTACTATTTGCTGTTTTTTAAGTAAGCTGAAATGCACATTTTTGCATGAATAAGAAAACCTGTGCTGCCATGTCTAGCCACAGTTTGGCAAAATAAATAAATAAATAAAATTGTAAATTTTGGGAAAAATTATTAAAACTTGTGTGAGTGTGTGTGTGTGTCAGTGAAGAGTGCTAAAAAAAAAAAAAAGTGCCACTCTTTGCTGATACATTCTCCCCCCGTGGTACCTAAAAGTTTCAATTTACTGCCTGGAAAGTTTATATCCAGGCATTAAATGCCATCAGCTATTGACTTTCCCGTTACTAATTGACACAATACTTTACTACCATAATGACTTGTAAACATCTCGTCTCAATAGCATAAGACATGCAATCCAATACTACATAGTACGGTATGTCTGTGCTTCCATATATATTATAACCAGACACTCCCGCAATGTCCTCCAAACCGATTCACCCTATATATCTCTATTCCTATTCTGTCTGTCTAGGCAAATCTGCTGAATTCCTTCCTGAAAGCCATTCTCAAGGTTGCAAGCCTTTTCTGTAACTGAGCTTTTTTTTTTTTTTTTTTTTCTTTTAACCAAGTCTGTCAAATGTTTAGGCGGTTTTGAGAAATGGTCAGGAAATGCAGAAAACCCTATCAATCACATTACTCTATTCCTATCTACATTAAGAGCAGTCAGAGAACAAGCCGCCCTTTGCCATCACATCTAAATATAGCAATTCTAGCTTCCAAACAATATTGACTTTCCAAGGAAAATTATGTATTATGTAGTGTAGTAGGAGCTGGGTACTGCTTTATGTAGCAGAGTGGGCAGATCTCCAAGCCGGTGTCTATTTCACTGTAGATAACAAGACATACAATATATCTTCCCATTTTGCTTTTGAGCTAATGAGGTTCCTTGCTGTATATAAAATATAGTGCTGTATATCTTACAAGGAGATTTCCTCTGCAGTTCAGTTTTTATCTCATTGAATGCATAGATACATTTGTATGAATTACATACGTTCTAGTTCCACAACAAACACAAATCTGTAATTGAATTGCCTATATTATTAAAATGTATAATGATTTAATGGAATGTCTCTCGGAGGCTGCTCAATTCAAATGCATCAGAGGATAGCCGGCTATGACACACACAAGCATAATATACACCACAGCTAGCCGGCTTTCAATGAGAAAAAAATGACAGAAGTGTTCTAGTACTAAGCAAGGAATAAAAAGGAAAGCAAAGACCTTTCTCTGGGGAATGAATTGATATTTTTTTTTTCTTTTTTATTGTGTACACATTTTTGTTATTATTTTCAAGATAAAAAATTATTTTGTTAGTACAATCTGTATATTTTACGTTATGAAAACGGGCAAGAAACCTTGTTAAAGGGGTACTCTGGAAAACAAAACTTGGTTTTCAAATCAACTGGTGTCGGAAAGTTATAGATATTTGTAAATGACTTCTACTTAAAAATCTCATGTCTTCCAGTATTTATCAGCTGCTGTATGTCCTGCAGGAAGTGATGTATTATTTCCTATCTGCTGCCACCTCTGTCCATGACAGGAACTGTCCAAAGCCAGAGAGATTTGTTATGGAGATTTGCTGCTTTAACAATAAAAGAAATAATAATAATAATAATAATAATAATAATAATAATAATAATAATAATAATAATTATTATTATTATTATTATTATTATTATTATTATTATTATTACATGAACAGATCCTGCAGCACTCTACAGTTCTGATTTGGAAATTCCTGTGTCAGATTGTGTCAGACTTAATAATGTACCACTTCCTGCAGGACATACAGCAGGTGATAAGTAGTGGAAGACTTGAGATTTTAAAATAGAAGTAAATTACAAATCTGCATAACATTCTGACACCAGTTGATTTAAAGATTTTTTCCCCTCTGGAGTATCCCTTTAAGGATAAGTGACTTCTCCATAGTGTTGTGGGCATGCTTTGTGACATGTGCTGGAGGAGGGGATCTGAGTCCATCATTCATTGTCAATGGTCTGTTTCTAATAGAGGTGTCAACATTAATTGTTCTCCTGCCTGTGATGGTAGTGAGAGGACTGCTGACCCTAGTGTACACAGTACAAGCTGAAAAGTGTTTTCTACAGAACAGGACGTATTCACTTACTGTGTGGCTGCTGTGTGGAAGGGTTTTTGGAAGTATAGATAGAATATTCGTTTAATTTATTTCTTTTAATTGATAATAATAAGCAAAAGCTTCAACTTGAAACTTTGAGATAAAATAAAAAACAAAAAATTATAAGAGATCATTTCTATAGAAAACAATACCACATTGTTTAGGAATACAAGGAAATATAAAGATCAATTATATAAAATATGCCGAACTGATCAACAGCAGAGATGAGCAAAACGACAGTAAGTTCCATTTCACAAAGAGCTGAATGACTCCCTCTCTAGTAACAGTATGTTGAGTTTATATTCAGTGGATCCACTGAAGAAGCCAATGCCTCTGGGAAGCTATAGGCTAATGCGAACGGTGCCTTAGCAGGCAGTAATGCAAGGTGGACGGTGACTGAATAAGGAATCACAGTGGAAGATGGAAAAGACAAGACCATGTTAAAAATCAACCACTCTAAAAATCTATCAAGTGGCACCTTGATACCAGGAATTGGTAAGAGTTAATATGGAGCAATATGATGATGGTTGACCATCAAATAGCTTATAGGTGAATGTCAGGGACATAGAAGGGAAGGTGTAAAAATCTGAAATTCCTTCCATGCAGATGACTTGTGGCTACAACAAGCATGGCAGAAGCTGAACTAATGTCTCTCACCATAGAGTAGTGACTTCTAGATCCCAGGTTATTATACACTCTGCTATGAAATAAAAGGGTATTGTGGAATATGTTGAACACTTTCAGCCTTATGATGGATTAGCCATTCTATTCAACCTGAAGAAATCTTTAAAATACATTGCAAAATAGCCGCTAATGTTTCTACAGCTTCACATTATGTCAGCCTTGATAAACAGGCCTCTAGATATCCAACACCTTACAATGTATATAAAAAAATGTCATAGAAATGTAAAATCTCAGTAGTGTAATAATGAGGAAATGGGAAGGTGGGGTAGTTCTTGGTTTGGTTCTAATGCATTAATATAATCATTCTGAATGACGACCTTAAATATGGAAACAATCAGTCTTCAATGGTGCATGCATTTTGTAGATGAGCATTTCAATGTAATCCATCCATTGTGTCTTTAGCTAGGAGCTTGGGATATGCCTGGATGAGTTATCAGCTATTCTGCACTCCTTGCTATATGACTATGACGAAATAGACTCGGCTAGCCTAAATAATCCCCCAAATATACAGAATAGAAAACTACACAAAGTATGAAACATTTGTACACTGTGCTGTAGGCCTTCCCGGTATACGGTGATATGTAGATATGTCTTTTAGAGCAAAGGGACAGCAACCATTCCCTAGCCACTATACATCACAGCCTTACTTACAGTATATGCCTAGCTGACCAAAATGATGTTAACAGCTGCAGCTATTTAATGGATCCCTGAAGAGTCATCATTGGGTTTACTTGTCTCTTCCTGTCTCGTACTAGCCAAACCAGAGTTTCTTATAAACCCAATCTATAGAAAACTGTGACAGGGTTCTTTCACCCCATTAGTACAGTTAGTTGGTCTGTTGTATGCCTTAGATACAACATAGGATTGGGGGCTTATTTTTATTAACCCCTTAAGGACAGAGCCTGAAATGGCCTTAAGGACAGGGACAATTGTCACTTTTGCGTTTTCGTTTTTTCCTCCTCTCCTTCTAAGACCCGTAACGCTTTCATTTTTCAACCTACCGGGCCATGTGAGGGCTTGTTTTTTTCAGGAGCAGGTGTACTTTGTAATGGCATCTTTCAATCTGCCATTAAATGAATGACGGAACCCCCAAAATATCATTTATGGGGTGAACTTGGGTAAAAAAAAAAGTGATTCAGCAAATTTTTTTTGGGGGGGGGGGTTTCCACGTTTACGTAATCTATTTTGCGGTAAAATTGGCATTTTTCCTTTATTCTATAGGTCAGTATGAACACTGTGATATGCAGGTTTACTAGGTTTTCTTACGTTTTACTTTTTTTATTGGCAGTAAAACGTCATGCGTCATGATCTCTAGGTTTTATTAGTAAAAAATTTTTCTAGATCAAATGTATTGATCGCTTTTTATTAAATTTTTTATACATAAAATGTCATTAAGAAAAAGCAATCTCTGCGTATTTTTACCGCTTTTTTTTTTACGACGTTCACCGTGCGAGAAAAGTAATGTTTTATTTTAATAAATCGGATGATTACGCACGGTACGGTGTATAATATGTTAATTAACTTTATTACTTTTTATGTGTTGTATGTATGCAATGGGAAGGGGGGGTGATTTACACTATTATTGGGGGAGGGGCTTTGGGGCACTTTGTAAAACTTTTATTTATTTATTTATTTATTTATTTTTTTTACACTTTTATAGTTCCCTTAGGGAACTTCCCTATCACTTACATATGTTTGATCAGTAACACTGATCCCTGCTATGCCATAGCATTGCAGGGATCAGTGTTATCTGTGATCTTCTGATTCAGCCTGCCTGTAGCAGGCTGAATCAGAGGACTGATCCGAAGACTGCACAGAGGTAAGGAGAAGACCTCCAGCAGTCAGGAAAAGCGATTGGGACCCTCGCAGACACGCTGCAGGGGTCCCGATCGTTAAAGTACCGGAGATGCTCCGGTCACTTATACTTAAACGCCGCCATTGAGGGTAAGGGCCTGGCTGCAGATAGCAGCCGGTCCTCACCCGGTAAGGGGGGGCTCAGCTCTTGAGCCCGCTCCATAGCCCGAGACCGCTCCAGGGTGTACATTTACGTCCTCCTGCGTTAAGTCCCAGGCAGTGAGGGCGTAAATGTACGTCCGTTGTCGTTAAGGGGTTAAAGAGAGTTAGGGGGCTAAGATTTTCCTTTTTACAAGAAATGCTCTATGGAAACACATATGCAGATTAGCTCTCATTACTATATTTCAGCTGACTTTGTTTGTCTCTGCCTAACCCCTGGTACCTCCTTGCTTCTGCAAAGTACAACCTGATCCACTCACAATGCCTACCAGACTTTCCTCCGTGCCATGCCCAAGTATTATCTGGTCCAGTGGGCCAGCCACTACCCACAGTAAGGTCATACTTGAGAACCAACTTGGTATCCTCTAGCTGCAGAAGGTTAGCTTCTACATATATCTGTTGCCTATTACATGTATGCTTGGTAAACCACTAAAGAATGAAAGTTTTATAATTTCTATCTACCTAGCTATCTATTAGAATTATATTTAGGAGATAGATGGCTGGATAGATAGATAGATAGATGGAAAAATAGATGACAAATTAAAAGGCAGAAGCACATATGAAAATGAGGGTATTCAGCAGCGGGTGCCAGCAGGTACACAAACCCTGATAAGAGGTCCAATGCATTAATGGGTTGTCCGGCATTCAACATTATTTAAATATTGCTGTTGGTGCATATAAAACAATAAACACATTATGCATACCTGTCTGCACTTCCTCAGTGTCCTCCACTTCCGAGACAAACTTGTTGGGGGAGTGACAACCCACTCAGCCAATCACCAGGCACGGTGCGGTCCAGTTTCAGTCAGTGATTGGCTGAGCGGCTGTTCCCGAGACGAGCTCATCTCGGATGTGAAGGCTCTGCAGTTAGCAGGGGACACAAGCAACACTGCAACAGGACACCGGGGGAAAGCTGACAGATGTTTATTGATTTATTGTTTTATGTGCACCAGCAGTAATATATTGAAAAATGCTGAATGCCGGACAACCCCTTTAAAGGGGTTCTCCAGCGAAAATCTTTTTCTTTCAACTCTGGTGTCAGAAAGTTACATAGATTTGTAATTTACTACAATTAAAAATCTCCCCATACTTATTAGCTGCTATATGTCATGCGGGAAATGTTGTTATATTTTTAGTCTGACACAGTGCTATCTGCTGACATCTCTGGCCGAGATAGAAACTCTGTCTCGGTTTTCTATGAATCCCCATAGAAAACCTCTCCTGCTCTTGACAGTTCCTGTCTCGGCCAGAGATGTCAGCAGAGAGCACTGTGTCAGACTGGAAAGAATACACCACTTCTTGCATGACATACAGCAGCTAATAAGTATGGGAAGACTTGAGATTTTATAATAAAAGTAAATTTCAAATCTATAAAACTTTCTGACACCAGTTGATTTGAAAGAAAAAGATTGTCGCTGGGCAATCCCTTTAAACAGTAAAATATCACTGTCACACCCCTAAATGGTGAAAAGTGTTGTTTACGCCATCCAAAAGAGAACGTGTCCAGCAATGCTTCAGCTAAAACAGTGCTGGATACATTGTCTTCTTGGTGGAATAGGAAGCACTTTTATCAATGATATTATGGATAAATAGATAGATGGACAGATAGATTGATAGATAGATAGATAGATAGATAGATAGATAGATAGATAGATAGATAGATAGATAGATAATAGATAGGAGATAGATAAATAGATAGATAGATAGATAGATAGATAGGAGATAGATAGATAGATAGATAGATAGATAGATAGATAGATAGATAGATAGATAGGAGATAGATAGATAGATAGATAGATAGATAGATAGATAGATAGATAGATAGATAGACAGATAGATATGTACCTATATATATAAGAATTCTCAATAAATGGCAGGCTCCTGTTGCCTGACCCCTTCCCTTAGTTATCTATCAGTTTAAATACGAGCTAAACAGTCCATGCTTCATCATTTTACATTGTCAGCGGCAGCAATAACACAGTGAAAGTAATCTTGACAACCCCTCTGTATACTTCAGAAGGCTACAATGGAATAACTCCAGCGCTGGCGTGCAGGGCGTAGACGCGATCTGTTTTAATTTAAACACACTTACATTTCTCATTTGTAGCGGAAGAAAGACATTGCCCATTACGGTGTACAGCTTGACGTGGAGGCATGGCAGCCAACCCTCCGTTCGTGGCAGATATCACAATTTTCCAAATGTCATCTTTGAAAGAGTTCTCATAAAAGAACATTGATGAGATGTCTGCAGGGTTCAAATGCTATATGAACTCATTTTAAAACACCTCTGATCTTTTCACTCAATGTTTTCTTTTTTCACCGTTGCTAAAGCAACATAATCCAAATGTGTTTGTGCCGATGTTTGTCCACTCCAGCCTGGTTTTCTAAATCCTTTTTTTCCATTTATATTTATCTTACAAACTTTTAGAAAATGTGTTTCTAGTTAATTGTCAGTGAACACATAAGGATCAATGGAGCCGATACACCATTCAATGACGAGAGACAACATGACAGTCTATGTAGACCTCCTTCTCATGAACCTTAAAGCGTTATTGTCATTCAAATAGACTTTTCACATGTTGCACAGAGAAGTCAAAAGTTTATATTGGTCTGCGTCCCAGAGCTGAGACTCCCTTTGAATAATAGATATAGTCAGGTGAAGCATGCAGCTATGTGCTTCTCTCCCCGACTCGGTACTCGGTCCGTCTGATTGCAGGAGTTTCCATAGGGTCGGTCTCCTGTAATCAGCCATGTTTAGCGCCAAGCCAGGGAGTGAAGCTCTCTATCAGGTGCTTTATCGGGTTATCTTTTACAATTGGCAGGGGTCTCAGCATTGATCGATCGGTGTGACATTTCAAAAGTCAGTAACACTTTCAAGTGGTTATCCAGTGCTACAAAAACATGGCCACACAACTCTTGTCTCCAGTTCAGGTGTAGTTTGAAACTAAGCTTCATTCACTTCACTGGAACTGAGCAGAAAAACCCCACCCAAGCTGGAGACAAGAGTGGGGCTGTCTCTGGAAGAAAGTGGCCATGTTTTTGTAGCGCTTGATAACCCCATTAAAAAGATGTCGACCATCACTACCAGTGTCATCACTAATAGTGGCTGTGTAAATGTGAAAGTGTCAGCTAAAATGGCGACATGTCCCACTGTGTCCCGTTCTATAGTAGTAATGTATTTTTTATATTCCCTAGAGTGCAAATATCTACAGTATCCAAAGTTATATAAACCATACACATAGATCAATGGTTGTTTTGGGGCCCCTGGAGAACGTGGAGAGAGTCCCAGTCCAAGGCCAATCTCCTTAGGACTATTAGGTCATGTTAACTTATGCAGGATACAGTTCCCCATAGTAATTGCATTGTTAGCGAGCAAGAGAATGTGAAACCTCCCAGGGTTATGGAAATGGGCAATAACAACACCAGGCTGGACTATCTTAGGTGACATCATAATGGTGCCCCACTTTCAGATTCACTTTGAGTCCAAGCTCTTTGTGTAGCCCACTGTAACCAAGAAATACCTATGATTCCTGGAAATATTTTTAGCTGGTAAATCGACTTTCGTCTTATTGGAAAACCCTGAGTAACAGTTTGGACATGCAAGATGTAATATGGATGTGTTTGTGTTCATATAACAGAGGTAAGTCCTAGTCTAACCAACTGATATCACCACCGACCATGTTGATGCTTTTGATATGGGTCTTTTAACCCCTTAACGACAAAGGGCGTATAGGTACGCCCTATTGCCGGTAAGGGAGTTCAGAGCGGGGGCGTTCAGAGCGGGGGAGCGGGGTCAGACAGATAGATAGATAGATAGAGAGAGTAAAGTAGGGGGCGCACTCACTCCTTAAAATCTTCGTCTTTATTTTTTCAAAAACATGTAAAAGCCATCAGCACGGCTTGCGGATGGTGGGAATGCCAAACACCTAAGGATCACAGACGTGACAGCTGCTTTGCACCTTGCTGGCGCTTCTATCAGACATCGCTACCTCCTCTGCGTCTTCAGGTGTAATAATCACTTTTACATGTTTTTGAAGAAATAAATATGAAGATTTTAATGGGTGAGTGCGCCCCCTACTTTAACCTGACAAACTCCACAAGGATAACTATGTTAGTTGAGATGGGAATACCTCACAATACACAAGTTCCTCACTCCCAATGCAAAAAAACAGGCAGTGCACTTACCAGCAGGCCCGGACTGGTAATCTGGCCAGCCGGGCAAATGCCTGCTGGGCTGGCCGGATTACCAGTCCGTGGGCCGCACGGACTACAAAAAAACAAAAAACAAAAAAACATTATTTCAAAAAAGTCGCCGCTTCTGCCACTGCAGCCTGCCTGTCGCGCTCGGCCCGCTCCTGACGTGCAAAGCAATCCTCCAATGCAATCAACATGGAGGAGGAGCGTGGGGCCGCTCCTCCCGATCGATAAGGCAACGGGCCATCCGGTGGGGAGAGACCCCTCGCTCAGCCGGGCCTTGGAGTCCGTGCCGGCATAGGCGAGCGGGTCTCCCTCCACTCTCCCGGATCAGCGGCCCCACGCTCCTCTTCCACGTTGATTGCATTGGAGGATTGCATTGAACGTCAGGCTTTGCACATCAGGATTGCATTGCGCGACAGGCAAGCTGCGGTGGCAGGAGCGGGCCGAGCGTGCAGAGGGCCACAGCGGCAGGAGCTCTACTACGGCCAGGCAACGGTAGCGGTCTGCGTCAGGTCAGGTGTGTGTGTCTGTGTGTGAGTCTGTTTGTGTGTGTGAGTGAATCTGTCTGTGTGTGTGAGTCTGTCTGTGTGTGTCTGTCGGTCGTGGAGGTAGTGTCACCCTCATCACCTTGCAGCTCTGCCATCCTCCACACTCTTCTCCTTCCATGTACCGGCACAGGCAGCAGTGACAGAGACGCTGCCTGCGCCCAATGCGTCCCGCAGGGGCATCTGTAAGGGGGAGAGGGAGAGAGGGGGCCATCTATATGTGGGGGAGAGAGAGGGGGGCCCTTCTATAGGGGGGGGCATCTATGAAGGAGAAGAGAGAAGGGGGACATCTATATGTGGGGGAGAGAGAGGGGGGCCCTTCTATGAGGGGGGAGAGAGGGGGCATATATAAGGGGGGGAGAGAGGGGGGCATCTATATGTGGGGGAGAGATAGGGGGGGCCTTCTATGAGGGGGGCATATATAAGGGGGAGAGAGAGGGGGGCATCTATATGTGGGGGAGAGAGAGGGGGCCCTTCTATAAGGCGGGGGGCATCTATGAAGGGGGAGAGAGAACGGGGACATCTATATGTGGGGGAGAGAGAGGGGGGGGCCCTTCTATGAGGGGGGAGAGAGGGGGGGCATATATAAGGGGGGAGAGAGGGGGGCATCTATATGTGGGGGAGAGAGAGGGGGGCCCTTCTATGAGGGGGGCATATATAAGGGGGGGAGAGAGAGGGGGGAATCTATATGTGGGGGAGAGCGAGGGGGCCCTTCTATAAGGGGGGCATCTATGAGGGGGGAGAGAGATTGTGGGGCATCTATATGTGGGGGAGAGAGTGGGGCATCTATAAGGGGGGGAGAGAGGGGGGCATCTATAAGGGGGGGAGAGAGGGGGGGCATCTATAAGGGGGGGAGGAGAGAGAGGGGCATCTAGATGTGGGGGAGAGAGAGGGGGGCATCTTTAAGGGGGGGAGAGAGGGGGGCATCTATAAGGGGGGAGAGAGTGGGGCATCTATAAGGGGGGGAGAGAGGGGGGCATCTGTATGTGGGGGAGAGGGGGCATCTATATGTGGGGGAGAGAGCGGGGGCCCTTCTATAAGGGGGGGCATCTATGAGGGGGGAGAGAGAGGGGGGCATCTATAAGGGGGGAGAGAGAGGTGGGGCATCTATGAGGGGGGGGGAGAGGGGGGCATCTATATGTAGGCGAGAGAGTGGGCCCTTCTATAAGGCGGGCTGGTGATGTTAGTATATAGTGGTATTAGTGTGTGGGGGTATTAGTCAGTAGCAGCGGTGATGTTAGTCAGTATGTGGTGGTATTAGTGTGTGGTGGTATTAGTCAGTAGAAGCGGTGGTGTTAGACAGTGTGTGGTGGTATTAGTCAGTAGCTGCGGTGGTGTTAGTCAGTGTGTGGTGGTATTAGTAGCTGCGGTGGTGTTAGTCAGTGTGTGGTGGTATTAGTAGCAGGGTTGGTGTTAGTCAGTATGCGGTGGTATTCATCAGCAGCGGTAATGTTAGTCAGTATGTGGTGGTATTAGTCAGTGGCAGTGGTATTATTATGCAGTGGTATTAATCAGTATGTGCCGGTATTATTATTATAGTATATATATATATATATATATATATATATATATATATATATATATACACCAGTAGCATCACTTGCCCGTGAAAGGGAGGCCCAAGTTGACGTCTCGCACCAGGGCCCAGAAGACATTAGCTACGCCCCTAAAGGGGGCTATGAAATCACTGCTGTATTCTTTTCTATAGTCTGCAGGGTGTAATACTCTGCAGCATTTGTATCTGGTGGCTATATGGTCAGTGTATGGCGGTATTAGTGAGTATATTGGTCGTGTACACTTACTTTTCTTCTGTGATAATTTTGGGCGTTATATATGTAAGAAAATAGTGTGACATAGTAGAACTTTGCAGTGGGGGGGATTTATATGTGGGCAGGTGGGGTTTGTGTGCCAGGGCTGCTTTTCTTCCCCAGTTCGGCCCTGCTTACCAGGTAACATGAATAATACTAGTGTCTTCTGTGGTCAAAGTGCAACCATTACCTCTGCACCCGCTATAGCTATGCCCCAATGCACAACGTTTACATAGCTTTTTTCCCTATAAGCTCACAACAATGACCTACTTGAGCAATTTATTGCTTTTTTTTACTCTCCCTAACTTATCAAAGCCGGCAATGCCCTGCAGCGGTAAAAGCCAGAGGTAAACAAGACGCCGTTTATCTTTGTAACAATCGGCAGAAACATTGCTATAAAATAAACAAAGACATGAGTTTGCATTTCCACAATAATAGTCGCTCAGATATTGTTTCTTGACAAACAGCCTCTCTAAGGATCATAAATTGTACTAAACATTTGTTCTGCTCCACCAATATATGAGTACTGGAGGAGAGCAGCCGGGGAACAACACAGACTAATTGAAAAATCATTCAGCTGAGGTACAGTAAGGATCCCTCTCACTTTCTATAAGAAAACTGTACGGAAACTTGACACAAGTGGCTTCCAACAGGAGCCGAGCAATTGACTAATCAGCAAAATCTCGAGGAAAATAATCACGTTTCCCTATTTCTTGCAAGCGTAATTTTCATTTAATAAAGCATTGATGAAGGAGGAAAATCTGCACAAGGGGCTGCATGCAACGTACAAAGCGCTTCTCCCTCTTCTTTTTTTTTTTTTTCCTTTTTTAGACGGCACATTCCTTTTTCAAAGAGGATGGCTGTATTGACTGATAAAGCTGCTACACAAGGCCCGGTAGCTGATGCTTCTAAAACCTATTATTCAAAGATCGTTATCGCAGTTTTCCATTAGCAGAAGTAAGTAAATGCTTTTCCTATGTAGTCCTGTCGGGAGATTGTTTTGTTTTTAGAAAAAGACTCAATACCGAGCTGCCAATTGTATTGTATAGATCTTGAAATGTAACCTTTTTTGGGGGGATGATACAACATTGATGCACTCATATTAAAAGCGAAACACATTTATATCACCTTTGTTGTATCCAGGGCCACATTTCCCATCACATGCAATCTTCATCCCTGCCGTAAGTTTCACACAAAGACATGATTTATTTATTTTTTTTAAAGGTGTCACATGTACTGAGAAAAAAAAAAAAAAGCTTTCGAAGTTCCTAACAGTGTATTTTATCAGACAACAATAACGGCTTTCCCTGTTATTATTCCCCGAAGGGGTTTTTCGAAGGGGTATCAGCATTTACCTTCCTCTTTTTATATCTGTCTCATGCTCCACTAGAAGAATTTTTCACTGTCATTCAGTATAAAACTTCTAACCTCCTTCTATCTGAACAAAGATACTCAGGGGTGTAGTAGAAATATCCCCTACTTTGCACACTTGAATTTTGCCATGAATAATTGTATTCGGTGAGATACATCATCCTGTCAGCTGAGGAATCCTTATAAAAATATCACAAGGAGGTTTGACATCGGGATGAGCCTGTTATCCGGGTGGTGCTGCGTGTTAACCTGCTGAAAATGACTGAGCTTTGGTGAAGTGTAAAACATGCAAAAGGTGTTTGATTAGTAGAACGTCGGGGGTGGGGAGTGGGGGGAATCCCAGCTGGGACTCTCGATAGCTATAGGAATCCCTGACCAAGGAAACTATGGAAGAATTAGATAAAGGGGGCTTTAAAAATGAAACTGCCTGAAGTGATCCATGAAACATTGCAAGATCGCATCAATCAAAATAAATGTGCCGCTATAATGCGCTATCCATAACATAAAGAATATAGGAACATTGGGAAGATTCTGTACTGTATAGAATCATTAAATAGGATTTCTTATTAAGACAGCCTTCTTGTTAACTCAAAGGCAGCAAAGTGTAAAGTGCAGAGTTTGGTTTCTTTAACTCCTGGCCGGACCTTAAAATAAATAACCACTTATATAATACAGAGACTGACCATTAAATTAGGAGCTGGTCTTAAAGAGTCTGTCCACTTTTAGGCCACGTTTACATGTCATAAGAGACTGGCCGTTCCGTGACATGGCTGGGTCACGGAGCGGCCAGTCTCTGAAAAGATCATCCTGTCCGGTATAGCAGTACTGGCCGGATGATCTTTCACACCGCAGAGTTCACCGCAGCTGCTCACTTCATAGTTTGCACTGACGGGGTTTTCTTCGGCCGCTATTTACTGAATAGCGCCCGCAAAAAACTGGACATGTCAATTCTTTGCGGCGCTACGCAATGGATCCCGGACGGAGCGTATACTATGTGTATACACTCTGGCCGGGATCCCATATAAGGCTGGGCAACGTATCTATTCATAGAAAGTATTTAACTTTCTATGTACTTTGCACACTAATTCTTATCCCCTTTCAAAAGCTACCAGTCTTTTAGCTACCAGTGAATGGAAACAAACACAGTACTTTATACATTGAAAATACAGCTTTGTAATGTGTGTTATTTAAGTGAATGGCCCCCTTCCCCATGTTCCCCCCACCCCCAGAAGTGTGGTATATTATATTCACTGCATTACTGTACACCCCGGATACCATCTTGGGACAATGACGTAATCTTCAGGAGGCCGGCCAGACCGCTCCAGCCGTCCCTCATGCCAGCCCCCCTCCGGCGCGTCATCAGTTGCTCAGCCGCAATTGGCTTAGCATAGTTATGCTCAGCTGTATACTTTGTAATGTGTGTTATTTAGTGAATAAATGTCGAGCACAGCACTACCCCTTTAATTTATCTAAACCTCTGCTGAGTTTAAAGTGATACTGTATCCACCAACTCACTTCCTCAAACCATTGGTACCATCTATTTCATGAGAGTAAGTCCTTCCTGGTCATGTTTTTTTTTTTTTTTTTTAATGCTTCTGGTGCAAAAAATAATCATTTAATTTACAGCAACAGCAGAGTTAATGAGGTGTGGCCTAGAGTGTCTGAGCCCTGAACCTAGGACACTTACTCTTTCTTCCCTGCCTTCCTCGTCATTAGGAACGCCCCTTGGCAATATTTCTCCTTTTCAATTTTTGTCTAAACAGTGCGCATGCCACGCCTCATTGACTCGGCTGCTGAAGATTAAAAGATATTTTTTTTTACCTTAACCAAGGCACCTGGCACATTTTAAATGATAAGGCTGGAAAGAACTTACTCTCAGCAAACAGACGCTAGCAGTGGTTTGGGGTGGGTGAGTTGGTACATACAGTATTGCTTTAAAAGTCCAGTGGGTGGTCCTATTCATACAGGGATGAATAGGACCCACCCCACCCACTGGACTCCTAACCCTAAAATGACTTAAGGTTCAGAAGAATACGTTACTAGATACACTGAATCTTTTTCCTAAAAAAAAAATAATAATAAATATATATATATATATATATATATATATATATATATATATACCAGAGAAAAAAGTCCAGCACCAGGTCGGCATGTACCATTAAAATTCCACACTTTATTAGTAAATCTTCACATAGGACAATAATAATAAAAGTTTACGCGTTTCAGCGCTTCTCGCGCCTTGTTCACAACTGAACTTGCTTCAGTTGTGAACAAGGCGCGAGAAGCGCTGAAACGCGTAAACTTTTATTATTATTGTCCTATGTGAAGATTTACTAATAAAGTGTGGAATTTTAATGGTACATGCCGACCTGGTGCTGGACTTTTTTCTCTGGTATGCTGTGACCCTGGCTCCGGGTCTTACCGTGCACCGACGGCTATACCACAGCAGGTGAGCTGACCAACAAACAGACTTTTGCATATATATATATATATATATATATATATATATATATATATATATATACATATCAATCTGCTCATTTCACTTTAAGAGACAGTGCCTATGGATCAGACAACATTTTCAATGCGATATGTCTCCTATAAATACTTTTATTCTCAGCTGAGGTTTCGCTACAGTTTCATCTAGTCTAGTCAATGCTGTGTCTATCATAACACCATAATTATTTACAGCAAATAGTAATGTGGGCATCGGATCAAAGATATGGTATATTGGATGTATAGGCAGATTTACCAGCCATAAGTAGCCTGTCCATCAATGAGATTATTTTTGGATGGAGTATTCCTATGACTATGTGCTATATATTGTTCACACCAGATTGTTAATTAAAACACGTATATGCCTTCTTTACATCAGCTGTAGTTTCGGGTTATTTCCATTGTATATTACCTTGAGAAAACAGATAGCATCTGTTATGGGAGGAAGATCTTTGTCCACCACTGGATGCACTGAATGAGATCAGTTTTTCACACTACTGATAGATTTCCTTTGTCATTTGCTCTTTGTCCCCTCTCAGGATTAGTTGAAAGATGATTTGAAGGACATTCTGATTTTTTTCTGTCCTCTGGGGAAAAATTTAATGTAACCACTGACCTACTAACTAACACTTGGATGCACAATATCAGGCTTCTGGTTTACAGCAGTATTCTGACATCTAGCAGTTAAGACATAGTGTAACTGTATGAACCATTGCTATGTATTACTATTTAAAGATTCTGACATATCAATGGAAATATTTAATAAGGCAAAATGTTATTGACTATTGGGTGGTTTAGCTACTATGCTAAGTAATATGGTTTTTAGTTAAGACTTGTGGTATGGTTGGATCATAGCCCTCCTGCACAAAGCTGTACTGGTTTTGTAGTAAGATTCCTAGAGCGTGAATGGCCCTTGGAATATATATGACATCCAAAATCACAGACTGTGCACATTGCAGGAGGCCATAGTAGTCAAAGAAATCTACAGTCATGTGCAAAGGCCCAGAGAATACAATTGATCTATACTATCTGCAATTGAAGACAGTAGGTTGCCCATGTATTCTGGTGATGTGCAAGAAAAGGCCTTTGCTCTGTTTGGGAAGAACAATATGGCTGACTCTCAATCACATTGGAACCACTGTGGATGTTGTTGCTGATACTTTAGATTGGGCCAATACTGTGCATACGCTGAACAGTAAACAGTCATATGGGTTTTGGCCTATGCCACTATTTACAGCTGTAGCAAACTCAAACTTGACATTTACTGTGTTAGAGACCATAAGGCATCAAATTTGAACTTGACATTTAACACATGACATGCCATTGAAAATGTCAAGTTAAAGTTTGCTCCAGCACGGAAGGGAATGTGTAAAATGTCAAGTTAATGTTTACTATGTTTGTATCAGATCCAAACCTTGTAACTTTTATGGAGTTAGAGGTCCACCTAACGTTCCCTCTAAGCCTTAAGGAAAAATTCATTTAAGTAATACAATTTGTCTGCCTTGTCTAGGGATATCATTATCTATGAATATATGTGTTGGTCCACTGGACTTACTGGACAGCAAGTTAAAAGCATCTAACCTGCTGTTATGTCCCTATAGTGCACAGGATGCTTAGGTTAAAGGTAAGTTTCTTAACTTGATCTCTGACACAATTTTTAGATATTTTTAGTAGTAGATATATAAATTAGGTGGTGTGTACCCCTTTTTTAATGAATATTGGAGTGACATTACTCTGGCGCTCATCACTACAGAGCACCTGATGAATATTGATAAAAAGGGACAGGACGTCCGGGGCGCATCGGTGCACTGAGGGTCATTGTCCCACCTCCAAACTGCCTCATTTAAATATCTAATAAAGTTCCCCAAAACACTGTAGCAGAGTAAGTTAAAAAAAAGACCTTCATCTTCAGCACCCTGTGCACTATAGGGACGTATCAGCAGATGCCTTTAATTTACCTTAAAATCATACACAGTGACAAAACCCTAGTAGATGCTACTGGCAGAATTACGTCATAGCCGATAAAGTGAATGTACCACCAGGTACATGGCTTTGTTTTTTTTACATGGACAGACTGGTGCCGGAATGGGGATGTCGGTGGCGCTGTCCTTTTTTTGAACCACCGCCCAGTTCCCGGGCACAGCACCGGTCTATTCCAGCCTGCCTCAGAGCACTGGGGGCCCGCCGGCTTCCAATGTGATGATTTCTGCTTCCCTCTGTGATGCAGCTCTAATGATTCTAATGGAGCCATGTCACAGAGGGGATGGGAAACCCACCTATGACTATACACTTTTACAGATAATAGATATTACTATTGATACCATCATCAATTTAGAAAATTAGCAAAACTACTACAAGACCACTGATGATATTACATGAATAATATCAGTAAATCTTATACCTCCCTATACAAAAACATGTGAGGTACTGACTAGAGATACAGTATTTGTATAACTGGAGTATTCTTCCATCTCCACTGTGGTCACCAATACACTAGATGTCTTGTATGACTTATGGATTTCCTCTATACTTACGTTTTTTGCTCCTTATAGAAATGCACACAAGTGAGTGACTATAATCAATGGTACCCTCTCTCCCTCTTTTTCTATTACCAATGGTACCCGTCAGGGTGGCCCTCTGTCCCCCTCCTTCTTCATTTTAGTTATAGAAACCCTTATCCAGACAATTAGAGCTGACCCCCGAATCGTTGGACTAAAAAATAGGTTCCCATCACCATGTCACCTCTGCTTTTGCAGACGATTTGCTTCTTTTCCTTACCGACTCCAAAACATCATTCCCTGCCCTTATGGAATTTTTTTATTCCTTTGGTTTAGTGTCCAATTTTAAAATTAATTATTCCAAGTCAGAAGCTCTAAATGTATCTGCCTCACCCTCCCTTATTACCTACTTAAAATCTTTATAGCTATTTCTCTGGCCTGAGAAAGGCATTAAGTATCTAGGCATCAACTTCCCCCCTAACCTCCACCACCTATTTAAGGTTAATCCCCCCCCCCTTCCCCATTAGCCAAGAGCAAGTCCCAATTCGCCTCCTTTCGTTTACCTTTCATGTCTTGGGTGGGTAGGAAAAAAAAAAACTGAAAGCATATGTACTTCCCCAATTTTTGTACCTAATTCAGTGTCTCCCTATCCATATACCCAAAATATACTTTCAGTCGATACGTAAATTGTTCTCGCTATTTATTTGGAAAAACAAGAGACCGCGAATCTTGTACAAGCGTCTGACCCTTCAAAAGCTCCATGGTGGTTACTATGAGGCGTCCCACGTAGCCAGATGGCTGTCTCTTCTGAGAGCCTCTGTGTCCCCTAGACCCCTGCATATAGACCTAGAACTCTCTCTCCTCCAGGACTCTTATGAATCTCTTTTATGGTTTCCGCATTCCCCATTACCCTCCACTTACGCCCCACCCCCGCTAATTTCTGAGACATTCTGGTACGTTCTGAGACGTACCAGTCTCTATCCCCCCATCTCCTATAACACCTCTTCATCTCTTTCCTGCGCACCTTGCTGAAAAACCTCTGCCCACTCCTCCCTTATGGGCAAAACTACGACATCTCAAACTCTGTGACCTTAGTAAACCAGATATTAGGTTGTCGCTCTGTTCGTTTTTACCCAGGGACAATTATCAGTACCAACACGTTTTGCTCTAAATTTATACCCTCAGCTAGGTCCCTCCACAACACAAACTGGTTAGAGACACTAGTCCTATTTCCCACCTTCCCGAAAAGATCCATTTCCAAAATCATAATCTTCTTACACCCTTAGATCAAGCTAAGCCTCCTTGTCTATTGGAATGGGAGAAGGAACTAGGTGTGACCTTTACTGATGAGCAGGCTAAATTTATGTCCCATGGTTTCTCTACTTGTGTGCGTTTCCAGGAAGCCTCTTTTTTACACTAGGTGGTATAGAACCCTGCTTTTTTATATGACCATGGTCTTGTGCCTGAGGACCTTTGCTGGCGATGTTGTGGAGCCAGGGGTTCTTTATCACACATTTGGTGGTTTTGTAGTGACATTCGGCCCTTTTGGGACCAGGTGTTTTCTTGGATTGCTAAATTGCCTGGACAAAAGCCAACCTTCTTACCAGAACTAGTTCTCTTGTGGACCCCCTTTCAGGAGTTCAACCTGACTAAAAACTCTTTGTTCACACATTTATTGGCCGCAGCAAAACTCATGATTCCTCTGTATTGGATGTCCACTAGTGATGAGCGAATACTGTTCGATCGAATAGATATTCGATCGAATAGTGAGATATTCGAATATTCGATATTCGTACGAATATCCCGCGAATATTTGATAAATATTCGATAAGCGTTCAAATCCCCCAGCTTCCGGTTTTACCCTCCAAATGGTCAAATAGATGTTTTTTACTAATCGAATAGTTGTTCCCATAGACTTTATTGAGATCGAATATTCAATCGAATATTCGCGGGATATTCGTACGAATATCGAATATTCGAATATCTCACTATTCGCTCATCACTAATGTCCACAGATCCACCACCGATCTCTTGCTGCATTGACAAAGTGCAGGACACTAGGAGACTGGAAGAACTCATTAGCTGGCAATCTCTGTCTCACGATAAACATCTTCAAATCGGGGAACCTTGGATAGCGTTGCTTAAGAATAGACACAAGGACACTAACTAATACACTAGGAAGTCATTTTATCACCATAGATGGACGCTTAGAGACTGTTGTTAGAGCATGCTACCTGCTTCTTCATCCCCCTCTCTTCCTTCCCTCTCCCCTAGCTCGCTCTCATCCCTCCCTTTAATTAACCTCCCTCCCAACCTGCCTCTCCCCCCTTCCCACCTGCACCTCCTTTCCCTCCCCCCCGATCTGACTTGCTTCTTCCCCCTCTTCTTCTACCTCTTCCTCCCCTCATTTATTGTAGGCCTCGGTCTAACCCAATCTAAATTTGTTTTCTGCCTTCTACTGGAAGAGAGTATTTGAATATTGGGTATGTTGCTGGGATTGTGTTTGATGTGCATGGGGATGCCCCACCCCACTTCACTCCCTCATCTGTTCCTGGTGTTGTACAGTTTGTATTGTCTATATGCAAAAACTTTTCAATAAAAAGAGATTTTGAAAAAAAAAAGTCGGTGACCATTAGGATAAAACTGAACATTTCAACCAAATGTACCTTTGTGTAGACTTCCGCCTACCTAAACAAAATTCTCTGCGCTGAATCTTTAAAATGAGGTCACACATAGAGAAGACGGGGGTGTTGTTTGTTTTCTTCTGTATCCTATTTAAATAGTCAGGGATTCACTACCTTTCTACCTACACAATGTATAAGTACATGAGTTATATGCAGATGGTACCAATGTACAGATGCACCTGGACCGTTCTCATAAATATTCTTATAGTTTCTTTTTCTCACATAATGATTTTACTTAAAAATGTATCTTTCAGTTTGCTGTTCTCATACGTAAAGCACCTGCTGGGTCATCACATTATGGGTACACACACACAAATATGTACAGAACAATGTCCCATTGTGTTTAATGGGATTTCCGCTCTGCTGTTCACACAGCGGAATTTACGTGTGGAATGGTGGATTGTGCTAGAGAACCCCCATAGAATTGGGGCTTTAAATTTTCGCTTTCTGCTCAAAGTCCGCCAGAGCCGAAGAGGAGGAAATATCAGGCAGAAAACTTTCCTCTTCAATGCCTTGCCTACTCCTTGCCTATTGCTCAGTGTGAAGATACCCTTCCTGAATAAAGCCCAGTACAAAATGTTACCAATAATATGACTAAACAAGGGACACATGATACCAACACACTATATATAATATGCAGAATCTGTAAGACAGACATCTTAGGCTCTTAAACAAATAATAACTATGCCCCCTCCACCCGTGTCCCTTACAGTTACAGTACTTTCTTTATGTAGCAGGCTGGAGTGAGGGGAGGGAGGGTAGAGGTTATGATGAATAAATGAAGATATATCCTGTCACAGGCCGGGTGGTAATAACTCGCCTTCTTCCTGAGGTAAATACTGCCACAGAGATTATAGAGAGGCACTGCAACTAGGTGTTTGGTGATGATGGTACTTCTCTATTCTCCTCTCTCTCTCTCTCTCTCTCTCTCTCTCTCTCTCTCTCTCAGGTATATTGATCTATATCTCTATTTACAGTATCTTATTTATTTATTTATTTATCTTTCTGTCTGGATCTATCTATCTATCTACACAAAGAAAAAAATGGCGCTGCACTCTGAAGATTATCAGGTGAGTATCGGGTGCCAGCAGTGTACTGGGGATTTCCAGTACACAAATATCCAATCGAAAGTACTGCAGCACACCGGTGTGCTGCAGTACTTTCGATAGATATCCAATCTATCTATCTATCTATCTATCTATCTATCTATCTATCTATCTATCTATCTATGTCATATTTATCTAGCTGTCTATCTTGATAGCTGTTTTTAATTCCCATTGCACTTTGATGCTTAGTTTCTTATCCTCACTAGCCCTGTGTTATATAAGTATATTCATTTTCAAAACTGACCAGAATTCTCTATGTTAAATGCCAGTGTGTGATCTTGATGTCTATCATAGACTGGCCTCAGCAAGACACCTTCAGATAAATCCTTTAAAGGGAATAGAGAAATAGCATTCTCTTTAAGCTGACATGTGATAGAAGCTGTTATACAGGAAATTACATGTGTATGTCACACACAAGCAGATTGTTTTATTACCTTTATTTATAGACCAATGCGGCTGTACAGGACGTAATACACCCAGGGCCACCGTTCATTAAATACAGGAGCGACATAGGTATTAACTATTATCACTTATACCGCAATGATGGAGTACGGGATGAAAGGTAACAGGATTTCTATAATTTATGATCTCCTGCCGATAAATCCAAATCCCAAAATAATCCAAGATGATCTGCAAAATACTAATATTGTTGTCTACCTTCTGGTGGAAATCGAGCACATATGAAAAGGCTTATGTACACAGCTGTATTATAGCTCCTCACAAGCCATGATACAGCTCACATATTAGTTTATGGGGCTAAATGGCTTTTATAAAGGAAGTATACAGAAGTATTCGTAGTATTTGTAGAATTTTAGAACTGGATGCCCTGTTAGGAAAGATTCTTTAAGAAATACATATATCTAGCATGTTTCCCCTCAAAGATAGTCGTAAATTACAGCACCTTCTGCCAAAGGACAATGTCTCCAGATCAAGTCTACTACTCAAGTCTCCAGCACTCCAATGGAATGGTTCAAACATTTTTTTTAAATCCATATGTAAAGTTTTAGATGCTGATAAAGATGAATTGCATTCTAAGGCTAAGTTCGCACAACATATAAACAATGGTCGTAGTAGCAGTTAATCTATTTATTGAAATTGTAGATTGCTTTAATTACTATGGAATCCCGGCCAGTATGTATACACTCTGTATACACTCTGGACGGAGTTCCTTGCGGCCGCACCGAAGACTGACATGTCAGTTTTGTGCGGCCGCTATTCATTGAATAGCGGCCGCACATGACTGACAGAGAAGACAATGGAAAGTGCGGCTCTGGCCACACTTTACATTGTTGGCTATGGGTAATTGGAATGTGGGCACACCCAAATGCACCCGCATCTGAATTAAAAAGAAATCAAGTAGCAGTACAGTACTGGTTGGGATGAACTTCACTGACAGCGGCCATTCTGTTCTGTTCAGGGTTTTGCCACCATGTTGGGATATTGTATTGAATGTACAGTATAATATGAGAAATTGGAATGCATAAATAAAAAATAAAAAAAAAGGAAAGGTAACGGTGGACACCTCTGTAATAACTACTGAGATTATTTCAAAATTGATTTTCTCCACTTTTAGCTGTGTCCAAGATGATATGTTAAAGCAGAAACTGCTGCACGTTAGCCTCCCGCTCATAATGGGAGTCTATGGGAGGCGCGCGCTGCTGCTCTGTACGTGCTGAAGAATGAACATGTTCATTCTTCAGCGCGTACAGAGCAGGAGCGCGCCTCCCATAGACTCCCATTATGAGCGGGAGGCTAACGGCATTCCGCGGCGGACAATTCCGTCGCGGAATTCCGCTACCTTTGCTCAGTGGGAACGGGGCCATATGGAAGAAACAGGACTCTTCTTAACTAAGGGATCGGGGAGAAGGGTCTCGGCAAGAACCCAACGGTCTTGCTGAGCTCCAAAGATCCTGCATACAAACATGAGAAACTTTTAGAAGGTTACCATCACTGTAGCCTCCACCAATCTGAGCTTCAGAAAAAGATAAGATATCAGCCTGGAGTTTGCACAAAGCACCTAAAGGACTCTCAGGCTGTGAGAAACTAGATTCTCTGGTCTGATAAACCAAGACTAGTGATGAGTGAGTACTAAAATGCTCGGGTGCTCCCCTATTTCCCGATACTCGAGTGCTCGTTTCGAGTAACAAACCCCATTGAAGTCAATGGGAGACATGAGCATTTTTTGAGGGGACCCAAGTCCGGTAGAGGGAAGGTCGTGTGAAAACCTGTCAACCTCAGAAATTGATGGAAACACAACGGAAATGGACAGGAAACAGCAGGGGCAGCATGTATGCATGCCTCAGAGGCTGCCTAATGGCACCATTATGCCTAATTCTGTGCAACAGCCTGGTAGGCATAGGGACCACCCAAAAACTCAGCCTGACACAGCATGGAATTGAGAACACAGGGAACCATTAAAACAGAGGTAGCTTATCATGAACCACCCAAAAATTCAGCCTGACACAGCATAGCGGTGAGGACAGAGTGAACAAGGTAGAAGCGGTAGCCAGTCAGCCTTCCAGTATGAATGCCAGTAAAGGCCCAGCAGTAGTAAACATGGATGCCAGTAAAGGCCCAGCAGTAGTCAACATGGATGCCCGTTAAGGGCCAGCAAAAAGGAGGCAAGGGCAGGCACACCTAGTGAGGCTCCCCAAAACTAGGCCAGACACTGCAGGGCCTTGAACACACAGAGAGCCATTACAAGTGAGTGAGGAAGCTAGTGAGGCTCCCCAAAACTAGGTCAGACAGTGCAGGGCCTTGAACACACAGAGAACCATTATAAGTGAGTGAGGAATCAAGTGAGCCCACCCAAAAATTGGAGTGAGTCCAGGGGCTGGGATATGTAGTGGACATGAACCCGGATGCTGACAGCTAACTGGCTAGGCCTGCTCTCACTCACCATCAAGAGTACACTTGATGCCTCTCGACCTGGGGTGGTGAAGCCCCGGCCACGGCTAGACAAAAAAAAAAAACAGCTGGCTGGTTGGTGGGGTTGCGATCGGCGGGCCCCTGGCAACCAGTCCCGCTCCTCCGCAGACATAGTGTGACATCAGAGCATGGCAGTGAGGACACAGAGAACCATTAGAAGTGATACAGAAGCAATACAGTGTAGTGCCCACTAGTTTAGGGGGGGCTTGATGGTGCTATCTGGTATGGGCAACAACTGTACACATTTTGTCACCCCAATACAATGAGCAGTGAAGTAAATTCTATGCAGGATGCACTACAAATCCCAGCTATACAGTGCAGTACACACTAGTTTAGGGGAGGGCTTGACGGTGCTATCTGGTATGGGCAACAACTGTACACACTTTCTGTCACCCCAATATAATGAGCAGTGAAGTAAGTTCTATGCACTACAACTCCCAGCTATACAGTGCAATACACACTAGTTTAGGTGGTGCCATCTGGTATGGGCAACAACTGTACACACTTTGTCACCCCAATACAATGAGCAGTGAAGTAAGTTCTATGCAGAATGCACTACATATCCCAGCTATACAGTGCAGTACACACTAGTTTAGGGGAGGGCTTGACGGTGCTATCTGGTATGGGCAACAACTGTACACACTTTGTCACCCCAATACAATGAGCAGTGAAGTAAGTTCTATGCAGGATGCACTACATATCCCAGCTATACAGTGCAGTACATACTAGTTTAGGGGGGGTGGGCTTGACGGTGCTGTCTGGTATGGGCAACAACTGTACACACTTTGTCACCCCAATACAATGAGCAGTGAAGTAAGTTCTATGCAGAATGCACTACATATCTCAGCTATACAGTGCAGTACATACTAGTTTAGGGGGGGCTTGCCGGTGCTATCTGGTATGGGCAACAACTGTACACACTTTCTGTCACCCCAATATAATGAGCAGTGAAGTAAGTTCTATGCACTACAACTCCCAGCTATACAGTGCAATACACACTAGTTTAGGTGGTGCCATCTGGTATGGGCAACAACTGTGCACACTTTGTCACCCCCAATACAATGAGCAGTGAAGTTCTATGCGGGATGCACTATAACTCCCAGCTATACAGTGCAGTACACACTAGTTAAGTTGGTGGTGCTATCTGGTATGGGCAACAACTGTACACACGCTTTGTCACCCCAATACAATATGAGCAGTGAAGTAAATTCTATGTGAGATGCACTACAACTCCCAGCTATACAGTGCAGTACACCAGGACCACCAGCCCCAAAATCAAAAAGGAGTACACTGAGCACTTCTTAGGGGTGTGTATGCAACACCTAATGTCCCCTTTCTGCCAGCAGCCGATCACCACAGTGTGCTGGTTAAATCGCGGTAGCAGCACTGCAAGTCCCAGCCAGCAGTCTGTAGTAATAGTATTAATAAAAGCTTTTAAGCCCTGAAAAGGGCTGTTTGTTTGTATTGCTAGTATATACCCTGCCTACTGGAACGCTAAATCCTACACTGACACTCTCCCTGACCAGCAGCAGCTCTGTCCCTGATCTCTCACAGCATGCGTCTGAAGCGAGTACTGCCGGCTGCGCGTTTTATATGGCAGGGTCATCTGATCTGCCCAACCAATCGCTGCTATCGACATGTATGGGTCCCACGTCATCGCAGGATGTACCAAAGAGTCTCCTGCATGTTTATTGGCTGCGAAAAAGAGAGCAAACTTACAGGAAACAGATGATGAGAATTCCTTGAGTATCGCGAGATGCTCGTCCGAGTAATGAGTATCATCGAGTACCCTAATACTCGATCGAGTACCAAGCTCGGACAAGCACGTTCGCTCATCTCTAACCAAGACTAAACCTGTTGGCCCCAATTCTAAGCATCAGGTGTGGAGGAAAACAGGCACTGGTCTTTACCTGAAGAATACCAGTCCTACAGGGAAGCATGGTGGTGGTAACATCATGTGAAGGGGTGTCTTTCAGCAGCTGGTGTATGGAGACTGGTCAGGGTTGAGGAAAAGCTGAAAGGAGCAAACTACGGAGATATTCTTAAAAAAAAAACCTGATCCAGAGTGCTCTGGACTGGGCTTAAAGGGAACCTGTCACTGGGGACGCAGGCACAGAGCCCGCCTGACCCCTGGTGCAGCCCCAGGATACTTACCCTTTCCGGCGAGTCCCGCTCCTGAAGCCGGTCTTGGGACTAAGATATAAGCTCCCAAAGCCGTGCGAGTGCTGTATGTAAATTACCTGAGATGAGTCTGATGCCCATAGAGAATGAATGGGGCCGTCCTTCTCAATGGGCATCAGTCTCATCTCTGCAGAGTGCGCAAGGCTTCGGGCGCTGATATCTTTGTCCTGGGATCGGCTCCAGGAGCGAGACTCGCCGGAAAGAGTAAGTGTGCGGGGCTGCACCCGGGGGTCGGGGGGGCTCTGTGCCCGCATCTGCGGTGACAGGTTCCCTTTAATGTTCACCTTCCAACTTAATAATGACCCTAAGCCAAAACAACACAGGAGGAATAGGGAAAACTCTGGGAACGTTCTTGAGGCCCCTTAGCCAAAGTCTGACTTGAACCCAATCGAACATTTCTGAAGAGACCTGACAATTATGTCCAGCAAATGTCCCCATCAACCCTGATAAAGCCTGAAAGGATCTGCACAGAAGAATGGCAGAAAATCCCCAAATCCAGGTGTGCAAACCTTGTAGCATCAGAACCAAGAAGACTGGGTGCTGTATTCTCTGCCAAAGGGGCTTGAGATAAGTGCTGATTAAATGGTCTGAGTACTTACGGCATTGTAGGCAATGATTTTAGTTTTTTCCTTTTAAAAAAATATTTCTAACATTCCATTCTCACTTTTTTATTAGAGGGTATTGAGTGCAGAATGATGGGGCAAAGTTTTTTTTTTTTTTTTTAAAGGCTGCAATATAAAATGTGGAAATAAAAAAATAAGTAAAATGTGACTTTCTTAATGCACTGTATGCTGTTTGTGTCTGAGATGGAAAAAGCACTTTTTATAGGTCACATTATGCTGTTCTGATAAAGTACCTAGTAAGAGTTATACTTAACTAACAAGCCGAAAACAGTTCACACGGTGCAAACAACATAATCACAGGGTAAAATACTAGCATTACAGACAGCTTTCAAAAACATTTCCGTCAATGGTGCCTAGTTATCTGGAAGTCATGATAAACTACTAGTCAGTTCTTTACATTAACATTGACAAGAAAAATGTCCTATTGGAAATCTTTTATCTAGGCTAGGATAGTGTTTCCTACAATACCACCTTCATTAAAGTATTGTAGGTTTATAATGACCTGAGGAGTGACTATTGATTTCTTTTCTCCATTACCCTATGAACTGGTTCCTAGGTCAGGATGACTTATGCCCTCACTAAATTGAACACTAAGGTTTTTTTTTTTTTTTTTTTTTAAACAATATTTTATTAGTGGCTTATGTAATATTTGAACATACATATTAAAAATTCATTACATAGTCAAAAAGAAAGTCGCTCACAGGCAACAAAGGATTGTATGTTTACAATATCATACAGATACAATGAGCCTTTGTAATAACCTTAAAAGATATATTATCATATACAATACAACGTAGTCTTACCAAAAACATAAGTAGAAAAACAGTAATTTATAATATCACCTTAAAACATGGTATAGATGTCAGATATTCAAATATGCTACCAATAGAATGGAGAGAATTGTCTTTA